>NW_027207279.1:0-300000 GCF_963455315.2 Globicephala melas | reverse complement strand
GGGAGGCCTCACGGAGTGATGCCCAGGGTCACAGACCTGTCGCAGCTGCTGTTTGTTAGTTCAAGTCCTGCTCTGAGGTGCTCTGTGTCAGCTCTGAGCGACAGGTGAGCTGGGGGTGCTCTGCAATGAGGGCTATGTGCACGGTTCCTGTGTGCCCAGCCCTGCCAGGGTACCTGCAAGGGTAGCTCTGTATCCTGGGAGGGGCCTGATCACAAGAGCCCCGTGGGCTGGGGTGGGGGTGGGGTACCTGCCCAGGTGAGCTCCATATTCTGCGATTGGTCTGACCACGAGAGCCCCATGGGCTGCTGGGGACCTGGTAAAGGATGTCAGGACAGTCAGTGAAGCCACCGAGGATATACCTCCAGTTGCTCCTAATTCCTACACCCTGCTGGTCATTCTACCAACCACCAGGACATGGTATTCTGTATTAGTCTTCAATGATGCCTTCTTTTGTATTCCATTAGTCCCAGAGTCACAAGAAATTTTGGCTTGTGAGTGGCAGGACTCAACATACAACTAAAACAATACTTCCGGGCCGTCTGGCCCCAAGGGTGCAAAAATTCCCACACCGTCTTTGGGGAAAGCTTAGCTAAAGACCTAAAAGTTCTACCTCTGGAAAAGGAAACCCTCCTTCAATATGCAGACGACATTCTGATCGCCAGCCCTACTAAGGAGGCCTCTGAACTACCAAGCCAATAAAGGATAGAAGTTGTCCAAGAAAAAGCTCAAATATCACAGACTGCGGTGACCTGCCTGGGCTTCATTCTCACACAAGGTCAGAGAAGCCCATCCCAGGAAAGGGAAGAAACCATTTTCAGCCTTACCCCTTTCTAAAACTAGAAGACAGCTTAGGGGTTCCTGGGGAGGCCAGGGTTTGCTGCTTCTGGATCCCTAACTACAGTCTACTAGCTGGGCCTCTATATGAAACACTGAAAGGAAAAGATGATGATCCTTTTGAATAGAATCCAGAAGTGGCCTTTCAAGAATGGAAAGAGCAGTCAATTCAGACCCTTGTCCTGGAACTCCCTAATTTAGCTAAACCCTTTGACCTTTACATTCCCAGTGAAAGGTGAATCGCCATTGGAGAATTAGTGCAAAAACTGGGACCACTTGAAATGGAACAATGCAAGAATGCCATCCAGGTAGGATAAACTACGGTCACTAAGGAGCTTGGCCCACTGCCACATCTGGCCAAGATACTGGCGGTATCTAAAAACCTGGAAATCAGCAGCCCAAAAGGCCACCTCCCTCCTACGGGAAAAGGACCCCACGTGGTGATCCTAACCACCAACCATGCCCTGAAGTTGCAGGGTTCGCTCCGTGGGCACACCGACCTCGAGTGAGGAGGCCCTCCAACTCCAACATCCAGAGAGATAACCGGGGGCAACAGGGCACCATGACGACTCGTGTGAACATCACTTGACCTGGAGTTTCTCTCATAAAACAACAAGAGTGTGTCCCAAAAGAGTAGACTACTGCTTGTAGGACTTACTGCACCCAGAGGGGAGCTAATAATCTTGGCGGGGGAACAGTATACCACACTGTCACCATAGAAAAGCCTACAGACACCGTGATGATGGTGGCCAATAAGACCGGCTGGACTCCTGTTTACTTCAAAAGGCTGTTGACTCAGTAACCATCATGGTCCTTATCACCACTGACCCTGGACTGTCTGGGAGTTGGGCTCTGACACCTGGTGCTGTTTGTACGTTAATTCAGGGGCCTAATTGAAGAAAGCGCAGACTACTGGTCAGAGCATCTAGGCTGGCAGAAACGGTCAGCCTAAGGTGGCCGAACAAATGTGGGGCGGGGTGAAACCGGCCCCCACAGCGTCTCTGCACATCTCTTTCCTGGACCCTTAAAGGTCATTAGAATCTATAACACTTCCAATGCTGGTGCTCAGGTGGACGAGCAGGGAGGCAGGGGTCCTGGGGACAATCAACGTCACCGGGAGGCTGCTGGGGAGAAGCTCTGACCCTCGCCCCAGGGTATGAGGGCTCCCAACTCAGCACTCAGCAGTTACAGAAGAAGGGTCTGCACCTTCAGCACTCCAAGAATGAGGAACGGGACAAAAGGCAGAGGAGGGGTTTGTCCCCAGCAAAGCCCATTAAAAATCCCTGGGAGATAAAAATAGAATCTGGGCAATAAAGTCAAGTCTAACCTTTTTTATCCTTTGTGCTTTGTCTAATTTCACGTGCTCCTAGGGTCCCGCATGCAGAGGTTCCACACCCGGCACTTCAGACCAGATTTCCTAGTGCAGAATGGCTGGGTCGACACCTCAGCTCCTGGGGCCCAGTGCAGACTCCACGATATAGAGCCTGAGCTACAGCCAACCCGGCCCTCGAGAGCTCTGCCGCCTCCCTCCCTCCCACTGACTCTGACAGGATCTCTACACAGCAGCCCAGCCCACAGCCCACGGGGTAGTGCATGCTCTCACCTCTCCATTCTCTGATCAAAATATAAAGTTTCCTTTGCTTGTGAACCAAACTCAGTCTCGATCTGTTGGCCCCAATGACACTGGGCAGGGGGACACTTGTTGGGGTCCACTCTGGAGGATCAGTAACAGAAATTGAGACTATTGTAACCTCAATGAACAGATGTGTGAGCCAAACTGTAGTTAACATAGAACAGTGTATAAGGCTCGGGTAAAATAAGATGTTTCTAACACTTCCATTTGATATTTCCATCACTTTTTATAAGCAAGTTCAGTGAAAAGGTTTGTCTTATTTGTCAGGTCAATATTAGAGAAACGAAGTGATTTCTTTCCAAGGATGTACATCTAATAATCTTGGTTAAACCTTCAATCTTGTTTTAAATGCTTTTCCATTGAAAATGATACCTCTCTTTCAGCTCCCCCATTTCTGAGAAGTATAAAATCTTATAATTTATTATTACCAAAGGGGAAAGGTGGGAGGAGGGATAAATTAACAGTTTGGAATTAACACATACACACTGCTATGTATAAAATAAATCATCAACAAGGAACTACTGTATAGCACAGGGAACTACACTCAACATTTTGCAATAACCTATAAGGGGAAATAATCTGAAAAAGAATAGATATTTTTATTGACATCATCTATCAATGATAGTTAAAGTGTAGCCTAAGGGAAGCTGGTGGTGAGTGCTTCTGACCCTGAAGACTTCAATCATCTAAAGTTTGGACTCTGCCTACTTCCCAAGGCCCTTAATGAACATATGTGTAGCCGTAGCTTAAAAACTTCCCCAGTTTGGGTTTCGGGGAGACACTGATTTTGAAAAAGCCCTGGTGTTCTCCTTACATGAATGGGACTCTTCCTACTGCTAAAACATGTCTGTCACACCCAGAGGATGGTATACCGTCTGATCGGGAAGAGTTTGGAAAAGGCATCTCATCTCCTCATCTCCTGGTGCTCGGGTTCACCCCTCCAGCGTCTTTACTAACAGTCTCCCCACTTGGAGATGTCAGCACTGTCAACATCCTGTTGCGTACAGTTTGGAATTTGTCCAGAGGATGAAGCGGAAGGATGAAGAACAATGAGAGACAAGTCCTAGGTGTTCAGACAGGCACATGTCACTCTAATTTCCAATCAGGAAGACGAATTGACCAAAGGCTAGGGTTGCCCATGGAAACAGTATAGGGCTTGAGGAAATCCCGCTGCTTTGTGGCCAGTTCCCATAAACACAAGTTGAACAATGGAACTCAGGGGCAGTAAAATTCACAAAACTGCAGAGTTGAAAATATCCATCACTGAAAAATGTCTTGAGGAAAGTCAGAGAAAAGGACTTGTAAGCAAGGGAGAATGGCAGGAAAGGGATTTGAGGAGGTAGAAAGGACTCGCCATTAAGCACAAGAAAAGGAGCTGAACATTGCCAACATTGCCAACATTGCAGTTGGCCAAAAAGGGTGTATGCGTTTTTTTCTGTATATATTCAAGAAAAGGGCATACACTTTTTTAGCCAACCAAACAGGTGGGCACTGGAAGTCAATACTACAAAAGATATCACTTCGCATCAGTCAGAAGAGCCATCCTCATAAAGCGTAAACAACAGAAATGCAGGACAGGGCAACGAGAAGAGGGAGCCCTGTGAGACTTATAGTGGAAATGTATATTGCCAACGGCCATTCTGGAGAAGTGTATTGTGTTTACTAAAGCATCTAAAAAATGAGCTACAGAGCATAGGGCACTTGCACTCATGGGCGTATATCTTGGGAAAAACAAAAATCGAGAGGACACAGGCACCCCAATGTTTACCCCCTCTCTGTTTAAAAGATCCTCGACTAGGATATAACTTAAATGTCTCTGGAGGGAAAAACTGGATAGAGATGTGGTACTTAGGTAGAGTGGAATATTATTCAGCCTGGAAATCAATGAAATATGGCCAGTTGTAACAACTCCGGAGGAGTTACGTATGATCATTCTAAGTGACAGAATTCAAAAAGAAAAAGACACATATCATAAGATATCACTTAAAGGTGGAATCCAAAATGGCTACACATGAAATAAATTACAAAACAAAAACATAGTCAAATATGTAGAAAACACGCATAAGGCTGCTAAACGGGAAAGGTGGGGAGGGGTGAGGCATCATCCAGGAGGTTGAAATTAGCAAAGATACCATTCCAAATACCAAACTGATAATCAACAAGGCCTACACAGTAGCTAAAAGAACTGCACTCAGCACACTCAAGTCACCGGAAAAGAATATATACGACTGGTAAGAATCTGAAAAAGAATTTATTGATGACTCTCTGTACGTGAATCAAGTGGATGTACAGCAGCAAGAAACAGAGCTTTGAAAATCAGCTGTAACCAATATAGTAATAAATTGAAAAAAATAAACGACAGAGAGACAGAGAAAACCTCTTACAACTTTTCCTCAGGGACGGTGATGCAACATGGATTGAACACATCTAGACCCACAGCAGGATGAGACATAAGGCTGGAAACTGTTTGCGCTAAGAGGAATGTGAGGTTGGGTGAGGAAATGCACACCCTTTAAAGTAATACTACCTGGTACCCATTCAATGGGTCCCAAATCTGCAGGTTCAAGGGATCTTCCTACAGCTAAAACATGCATGGAAAACCCAGAGGACTGTACACCATGTGATCGGGAGATGTGTCTAAAATGCACCTCATTTATCCTCTCCTGGTGCTCCTGTTCACCATTCCAGCCATGTTACTTAGAATCTCCCCACTTGGAGAATCAGCACATTTAAACTTCTGTTTCACACATTTTGCAAATTGTGAGGAGGATGAACGGGAAGAGGGGGAACCAATGAGAGAATAGTTGTAGGGGTTTGGACGGGCACATATCACTCTAATTTCCCATTAAGAATAAGAATTAAAGAAAGGCTCAGCCTGCCTCGCCGGAGCCAAAATAGGGCCTGAAGCAATCCTGTGGGTTTGAGGCCAGCTCACAAAAGAGCAACTTAAAAAATGGAGCTCAGGGTCACTGCAATTCACAAACCTGCAGAGTTATAAATGAAAACTAATGTCCAAAAATATGTTGAGGTAAGGCAAAGAAGAGGATCTGAATGCAAGACAGAATTGCAAGAAACAGATTTCAAGAGATAGATTGGACTCGTCTTTAATGCACATGAAAAGCGGCAGAATTTCGACAATGATGCAGTTGGCCCAAAAGGGCGTATGCGTTTTTTCCTGATTATATCCAGGAAAAAACGCATACGCACTTTATGGGCAACGAAGCAAGTAAGCAATGCAAATGTGCACAACAAAGAAGTCTCACTTCCCACCGGTCAAAAGGGCCATCCTAAAAAAGTGTAAAATCCAGAAAGGCAGGACAGGCCATGGAGAACAGGGAGCCTTTATACGCTGATGGGCAGTGTGTGAACTGCCGAGAGCCACTCTGGAGAAGTGTATGGTGGTTCCTAAATCATCTAAAAAACAGAGCTACAGAGCATAGGACACTTCCAATCATGGGAGTATATCTAGGGAAGTCTAAAAATCAACAAGACACAAGCACACCACAGTTTAGGGCTACTCTGTTTACAAGAACCTCAACTTCAGTACACCTTAAATATCCCAGGAAAGAGAACAATGGATAAAGAAGATGTGGTACTTATGTACAATGGAATATCTCTTCACCATGAAATCAATGTAATAAGGCTAGTAGAAGGATAAAGAGTGGATTTAGGTCCGATAATACTACTTGAAATAAGTCAAACAGAAAAAGAAACATATCATAAGATATCACTTATAGAGGGAGGGTAAATATGGCTGCACAAGAAATGAATTACAGAACAGAACAGTGTCTCACATTTAGAAAACACACTTATGTCAGCTTAAGGGGAAAGGAGAGGTAGGGTGATGCATAAAACCAGAGTTTGAAATTAGCACAGATACCGTTCAATAAACCAAATAGGTATTAGACAAGATCTACACCTTGCTCAATGAACTGGCCTCAACACACCCTATACACCGCAGAGAAATATATCTGAGTAATAAGAATCTTAAAACCCATGTATTGATATATCTCCATAAGGGAATCAAGTGTGTGCAGAGCGGCACAAACACAGCAGTGAAAATGAGCTAAACCCCATTATAGAAATAAATTTTAAAAAGAAAACGCTGAAACAATGAAAGAGAGAAAAATTCTTACAAAATTCGCTCAGGGGCTGTGATGCAACCTGGATTGCAACCTGGATTGACCACATATAAACCCACAGCTGGATAAGACATAAGGCTGGACACTTGGGGCTGAGAGGATTGGTGAGCTTTGGTGAGCAACTGCCGAAAGTTTAATGCAATACTTCATGCTACTCAGTCCAAGGGTCCCAACACTCCAGGTTGAAGGGAATCTTCCTACAGCTAAACCATGCTTGGGAAACCCAGCGACTGGTATACCATATGATCGGGAAAGGTTTCTAAAACGCACCTCATTTTTCCTCTCCTGGGGCTGCGGATCGACATTCCAGCCGCTTTACTAACAACATCCCCACATGGAGTCAATGCCTTTAAGTTCTGGTATCGCACAGTCTGCAGTTAGTGTGGAGGATGAATGGGAATAGGGGGAACCAGTGAGAAACAAGCTGTAGCGGTTTCAATGGGCACATGTCACTCTAATGCCACATCAGTAAGAAGAATTAACCAAAGGCACAGCAAGGTGCCCCAGAAGAAAAATAGGGCTTCAAGGAATCCTGTGGTTATGGGGAAAGACCACAAAAATAAGAGCTGAAAAGTGGGGCTAAGGGCCACCGCAATTCAAAAACCTGCAGAGTTATAAAGGCCAACTATTTTCAAAAAATATATTGAGGTAAGGCTATGAAGAGACATTGAAAGCAAGGCAGAAGTGCAGGAAACCGATTTCAGGAGGTAGACTGGAATTGCATTGAAAACATATGAAGAGAGTCAGAACCTCGACAATGATGCACTTGGCCAAAAAGGGCGTATGTGTTTTTTCCTGAATATATTCAGGAAAAAACGCATACACACTTTTTGGCCAACCAAGCAAGCTTGCAAAGGAAATCTGCACTACAATGAAGTCTCACTTCCCCCCGGTCAAAAGGGCCATCTGAAAAAAGTGTAAAATCCATAAAGGCACGACAGGGCATGGAGAACTGGGAGCCTTCTTATGCTGATGGGCGGGATGGAAATTGCCAACAGCCACTCTGGAGAAGTGTATGGTGTTTCCTGAAACATCTAAAAAACAAAGCAACAGAGCCTAGGGCACTTCCACTTATGGTCCTATAGATTAGGGAAATTAAAATTAAAAAGACACAGCCACCCCAAAGTTTGGGACGGCTCTGTTTACAAGAACCTCGTTTACGGTACAAGTTCAATATCGCAGAAAGTGAAAAATGGATAAAGAAGTTGTGGTACTTACGTACAATGCAATATCACTCAGCAATGAAATCTATGTCATCAGGCCCTTAGCAACACAATGAGTGGATTCAGGTATGATGATTCTAACTGAAATAAGTCACACAGAAAAAGAAACATCATAAGATATCAGTAATACACGGAATGTAAACTTGGCTACTCAGGAACTGAATTACAGAACAGAACAGGGTCTCCAATTTAGAAAACCAACTTATGCTTGCTTAAGGGTAAAGGTGAGTTGGGGTGCTGCATAAAACCAGAGATTGAAATGAGCACAGATAAAGTTCCTTAAGCCAAATATGGAATAGACAAGAGCTACTCCTTGCTCAACGAAATGGACTCAACACCCCATATTAAACGCCAAAGAATATACCTGACTAGTAAGAATCTTAAAACGTATGGATGGCTATGTCTGAAAGAGAATCAAGCGTGTGTACAGGGGCATAAACGCAGCAGTGATAGGATTGGAGAGGTTCGGTGAGCAAATGAAGACCCTTTGAAGTCATATTGCATGGTACCCATTCCACGGGTTTCAACTACCCAGGTTTAAGGTATTCTTCCTTCAGCTAAAACATGCATGTGGAACCTAGAGTATGATCAACCATGTGATCGGGGGACGTGTTCAAATATGTCTCAGTTTTCGTACCCTGGTACTCGGGTGCAACATTCCAGACGCTTTACTAACACTCTCCCGACTTGGAGAGTCAGTCCCTTTAACCTCCTGTTTGGCCCAGTTTGCAATTTCTGCGGAAGATGAACAGGAATAGCGAGAACCAATGAGAGACTAGCTGGAGGTGTCTGGACGGGCAAATTTAACTCTCATTTCCCACCAGGAAGAGGAAATAACCAAAGGCTCAGCGTGCCGTGCCGGAACCAGATTAGGGCCTGAAGCCATCCTGCAGTGTTGCGGCCAGGTCACAAGAAAGCGAGTTGAAGAAAGGAGCTCAGGGGCACTGTAATTCACAAACCTGCAGAGTTATAAATGACAGCTATCGTCCAAAAATCTACTGAAGTAAGGCTGCCAAAAGGAGTTGAAAGCGGGGCAGAATTGCAGGAAACCGATTTCAGGATGTAGACTGGAATTGCATTGAAAGCATAGGAAAAGAGGCAGAAGGTCCACAAGAATGCACTTGGCCAAAAAGCGCTTATGCGTTTTTTCCTGAATATATTCAGGAAAAAACGCATACGCCCTTTTTGGCCAACCAAGCAAGCTTGCAAAGGAAATCTGCACTACAATGAAGTCTCACTTCCCCCCGGTCAAAAGGGCCATCTGAAAAAAGTGTAAAATCCAGAAAGGCAGGACAGGCCATGGAGAACTGGGAGCCTTGTTATGCTGATGGGCGGGATGTAAATTGCCAACAGACACTCGGGAGAAGTGTATGGTGTTTCCTGAAACATCTAAAAAACAAAGCAACAGAGCCTAGGGCACTTCCACTTATGGTCCTATAGCTTAGGGAAATTAAAATCAAAAAGATACAGCCACCCCAATGTTTGGGACGCCTCTGTTTACAAGAACCTCGTTTACCGTACAAGTTCAATATCACAGAAAGTGAAAAATGGATAAAGAACTTGTGGTACTTACGTACAATGCAGTATCACTCAGCAGTGAAATCTATGTCATCAGGCCCGTAGCAGCACAATGAGTGGATTCAGGTATGATGATTCTAACTGAAATAAGTCACACAGAAAAAGAAACATCATAAGATATCAGTAATACACGGAATGTAAACTTGGCTACACAGGAACTGAATTACAGAACAGAACAGGGTCTCAAATTTAGAAAACCAACTTATGCTTGTTTAAGGGTAAAGGTGAGTTGGGGTGCTGCATAAAACCAGAGATTGAAATGAGCACAGATAAAGTTCCTTAAGCCAAATATGGAATAGACAAGAGCTACTCCTTGCTCAACGAAATGGACTCAACACCGCATATTAAACGCCTAAGAATGTACCTGACTCTTAAGTATCTTAAAACCTATGGATTGCTATGTCTCCGAAAGAGAATCAAGCATGTGTACAGGGACATAAACGCAGCAGTGATAGGATTGGAGAGGTTCGGTGAGCAAATGAAGACCCTTTGAAGTCACACTGCATGGTACCCATTCCACGGGTTTCAACTACCCAGGTTTAAGGTATTCTTCCTTCAGCTAAAACATGCATGTGGAACCTAGAGTATGATCAACCATGTGATCGGGAGACGTGTTCAAATATGTCTCAGTTTTCGTACCCTGGTACTCGGGTGCAACATTCCAGACGCTTTACTAACACTCTCCCGACTTGGAGAGTCAGTCCCTTTAACCTCCTGTTTGGCCCAGTTTGCAATTTCTGCGGAAGATGAACAGGAATAGCGAGAACCAATGAGAGACTAGCTGGAGGTGTCTGGACGGGCAAATTTAACTCTCATTTCCCACCAGGAAGAGGAAATAACCAAAGGCTCAGCGTGCCGTGCCGGAACCAGATTAGGGCCTGAAGCCATCCTGCGGTGTTGCGGCCAGCTCACAAGAAAACGAGTTGAAGAAAGGAGCTCAGGGGCACTGTAATTCACAAACCTGCAGAGTTATAAATGACAACTATCGTCCAAAAATATACTGAAGTAAGGCTGCCAAGAGGACTTGAAAGCGGGGCAGAATTGCAGGAAACCGATTTCAGGAGGTAGACTGGAATTGCATTGAAAGCATAGGAAAAGAGGCAGAACGTCCACAATGATGCACTTGGCCAAAAAGGGCGTATGCGTTTTTTCCTGAATATATTCAGGAAAAAACGCATATGCCCTTTTTGGCCAACCAAGCAAGCTTGCAAAGGAAATCTGCACTACAATGAAGTCTCACTTCCCCCCGGTCAAAAGGGCCATCTGCAAAATGTGTAAAATCCAGAAAGGCAAGACAGGCCCTGGAGAACTGGGAGCCTTGTTATGCTGATGGGCGGGATGTAAATTGCCAACAGACACTCGGGAGAAGTGTATGGTGTTTCCTGAAACATCTAAAAAACAAAGCAACAGAGCCTTACGGCACTTCCACTTATGGTCCTATAGCTTAGGGAAATTAAAATCAAAAAGATACAGCCACCCCAATGTTTGGGACGCCTCTGTTTACAAGAACCTCATTTACCGTACAAGTTCAATATCACAGAAAGTGAAAAATGGATAAAGAACTTGTGGTACTTACGTACAATGCAGTATCACTCAGCAATGAAATCTATGTCATCAGGCCCGTAGCAGCATAATGAGTGGATTCAGGTACGATGATTCTAACTGAAATAAGTCACACAGAAACAGAAACATCATAAGATATCACTAACACACGGAATGTAAACTTGGCTACACAGGAACTGAATTACAGAACAGAACAGGGTCTCAAATTTAGAAAACCAACTTATGCTTGTTTAAGGGGAAAGGTGAGTTGGGGTGCTGCATAAAACCAGAGATTGAAATGAGCACAGATAAAGTTCCTTAAGCCAAATATGGAATAGACAAGAGCTACTCCTTGCTCAACGAAATGGACTCAACACCGCATATTAAACGCTTAAGAATGTACCTCACTAGTAAGTATCTTAAAACCTATGGATTGCTATGTCTCCGAAAGAGAATCAAGCATGTGTACAGGGGCATAAACTCAGCAGTGATAGGATTGGAGAGGTTCGGTGAGCAAATGCAGACCCTTTGAAGTCATATTGCATGGTACCCATTCCATGGGTCTCAACTCTCCAGGTTTAAGAGATTCTTCCTTCAGCTAAAACATGCATGTGGAACCCAGAGTATGATCCACCGTGTGATCGAGAAACGTGTTCAAATGTGTCTCACTTTTCGTTCCCTGGTACTCGGGTGCAACATTCCAGACGCTTTACTAACACTCTCCCAACTTGGAGAGTCAGTCCCTTTAACCTCCTGTTTGGCCCAGTTTGCAATTTCTGCGGAAGATAAACAGGAATAGCGAGAACCAATGAGAGACTAGCTGGAGGTGTCTGGACGGGCAAATTTAACTCTCATTTCCCACAGGGAAGAGGAATAAACCAAAGGCTCAGCATGCCGTGCCGGAACCAGATTAGGGCCTGAAGCAATCCTGCGGTGTTGTGGCCAGCTCAAAAGAAAGCGAGTTGAAGAAAGGAGCTCAGGGGCACTGTAATTCACAAACCTGCAGATTTATAAATGACAGCTATTGTCCGAAAATATACTGAAGTAGGGCTGCCAAGAGGACTTGAATGCGGGGCAGAATTGCAGGAAACCGATTTCAGGAGGAATCGGAATTGGATTGCATTTAAAGCACAGGAAAAGAGGAAGAACGTCGACAATGATGCACTTGGCCAAAAAGGGCGTATGTGTTTTTTCCTGAATATATTCAGGAGAAAACTCATACGCCCTTTTTGGCCAACCAAGCAAGCTTGCAAAGGAAATCTGCACTACAATGAAGTCTCACTTCCCCCCGGTCAAAAGGGCCATCTGAAAAAAGTGTAAAATCCAGAAAGGCAGAACAGGCCACGGAGAACTGGGAGCCTTGTTATGCTGATGGGCGGGATGTAAATTCCCAACAGCAGCTCTGTAGAAGTGTATGGTGTTTCCTGAAACATCTCAGAAACAAAGCAACAGAGCCTAGGGCACTTCCACTTATGGTCCTATAGCTTAGGGAAATTAAAATCAAAAAGACACAGCCACCCCAAAATTTGGGACGGCTCTTTTTACAGGAATCTCTTCTGCGGCACAAGTTAAATATCCCAGAGAGCAAATAATGGATAAAGAAGTTGCGGTACTTATGTACAACAGAATACCACTCAGCAATGTAATCTATGTCACCAGGCCCGTACCAGCATAATGAGTGGATTGAGGCACGATGATTCTAAGTGAAATAAGTCACACAGAAAAAGAAACATCATAAGGTATCACTAATACGTGGAATGTGAACTTGGCTACACATGAACTGAATTACAAAACAGAACAGGGTCTCAAATTTAGAAAACCAACTTATGCTTGCTTAAGGGGGAAGGTGAGTTGGGGTGCTGCATAAAAGCAGAGTTTGAAATTAGCACAGATACCGTTCCATAAGCCAAATATGTAATAGACAAGACCTACCCCTTGCTCAACGAAATGGATTCAACAATGAGGTATCACCTCACACCTGGTAGAATAGGCATCATAGAAAATCTACAAACAAATAATGCTGGAAAGGGTGTGGAGAAAAGGAACCCTCTTCCACTATTGTTGGGAATATAAATTGATACAGTCATTATGGAGAACAATATGGAATTTCTTAAGAAACTAACAATAGAATTACCATATGATACAGCAATCCCAGTACTGGACATATACCCAGACAAAACCATAAATCAAAAAGAGTCATTCACCGCAATGTTCATTGCATCACTATTTACAATATCGAGGTAATGGAAGCAACCTAAATGCCCACAGACAGACGAATGCATAAAGCTGTGGTACATATATAAAATGGAATATTACTAAGCCATGAAAAGGAATGAAATTGGGTCATTTGTAGAGACGTCGATGGATCTAGAGACTGTCATACAGAGTGAAGTAAGTCAGAAAGAGAAAAACAAATCTGGTATATTCATGCATATATGTGGAACCTAGAAAAACTGTACAGATTAACCATTTTGCAAGGCATAAATAGAGCAACAGATGTAGACAACAAACGTATGGACAACAAGGGGGGAAAGCTGTTGGGGGGGTGGTGGTGGGAGGAGTTGAGAGACTGGGATTGGCATGTATACATTTATATGTATAAAATAGATAACCAATAAGAACCTGCTGTATAAAAATATAAAATAAAATTCAAAATTAAAAAGAAATAAAATTTAAAAAATAAAACAGAAAAAACAATTATTCCCTGCACATACATGTATTTATATGAATAAATTATTTCCATGCTTATATCTGTAAATACAAAAAAGAGGAATAAAATCTACCTTGAACCAAAAACGAAAAAGAGAAAAAAACACAGAACCCACCAGTTACACAGAGGAAAACCGTATCAGGGCACTTGCTCCAGTTGTAAACAATTCTGAAGTTGGTCAGTGGTGGGGAATCGTCTCCCATTCAGCCAGCAGCCCCCACGCAACAAGCGTCCTCATTGCAAAGCTGGGGCACCGTGCCGAGGCATCTGTGAGTAAACGTGAGCTGAGCCCCAGGCCAGTTGCTGCTGAACTATTCCCACCCGTCCCAGGTAAAACACCTGAATATATACAAGGACTTGAAAGCCTAGAGGAAGGGCCATAGAGCCACACGAGTGACAGCATGCCGGCCGACTTGGTGCCTGCAGGCCAGCCAGGATGGTCCTGGCCCTGGGTGCTCTTCTGGAAGATTTCCATTTCCCTGCCTGAGATACCCGTCCTGTCCCTGCCCCCACTGCTTTTTTCCTTCCTCACCTCTGCCCAGGGAGAAATTCCAGCAGCAGGTATGGGTGACACATCCTCTTCTTTAGCAGGTGGCAGCCTGGCAACTGCTGCAGAAAGTCCAGCAGAGCCCCACTCACACTGGGCCACCCACAAAGCCGTGGCCTCTCACTCCCTCCCACCAGCCCAGCCCCGAGACTGCTGACAGGGCAGAGAAAATGGCGTCAAGCACGGCTGCAGGGGCTCTTGCTGCCTGGAGTGGTATTTATATTGATCTCAACCCAGGCACACCTGGGGAGGGCTGGCCGGCACGGTAAGGCTGCCCAGGTCAGCCAATCATCACCCCTCAGGGGCTCACAGTTGCAGAAAATGGAACTTGCTGAACCGGCCAGGTCCAAGGAACAGGTGTGGGCTCCTGAGAGTCAGGATAGACAAGGGGCTGCAGCTTTGGCTTGTTTTCTAATCATTTTATCTGGCCCATGAGTGGGAGACAACTTCAAGAAAACCCTCTCCTAATGAGAGGAACCCAGGAGTCAGGGAAAGGAGGGGTGGGTGGTGGTTGGAGACAGAGGCCTGGTGCCCCGGGTGCAGTGGAAGTCTCTGGAAGACCAGGTGGAGGGAGGCCTCACGGAGTGATGCCCAGGGTCACAGACCTGTCGCAGCTGCTGTTTGTTAGTTCAAGTCCTGCTCTGAGGTGCTCTGTGTCAGCTCTGAGCGACAGGTGAGCTGGGGGTGCTCTGCAATGAGGGCTATGTGCACGGTTCCTGTGTGCCCAGCCCTGCCAGGGTACCTGCAAGGGTAGCTCTGTATCCTGGGAGGGGCCTGATCACAAGAGCCCCGTGGGCTGGGGTGGGGGTGGGGTACCTGCCCAGGTGAGCTCCATATTCTGCGATTGGTCTGACCACGAGAGCCCCATGGGCTGCTGGGGACCTGGTAAAGGATGTCAGGACAGTCAGTGAAGCCACCGAGGATATACCTCCAGTTGCTCCTAATTCCTACACCCTGCTGGTCATTCTACCAACCACCAGGACATGGTATTCTGTATTAGTCTTCAATGATGCCTTCTTTTGTATTCCATTAGTCCCAGAGTCACAAGAAATTTTGGCTTGTGAGTGGCAGGACTCAACATACAACTAAAACAATACTTCCGGGCCGTCTGGCCCCAAGGGTGCAAAAATTCCCACACCGTCTTTGGGGAAAGCTTAGCTAAAGACCTAAAAGTTCTACCTCTGGAAAAGGAAACCCTCCTTCAATATGCAGACGACATTCTGATCGCCAGCCCTACTAAGGAGGCCTCTGAACTACCAAGCCAATAAAGGATAGAAGTTGTCCAAGAAAAAGCTCAAATATCACAGACTGCGGTGACCTGCCTGGGCTTCATTCTCACACAAGGTCAGAGAAGCCCATCCCAGGAAAGGGAAGAAACCATTTTCAGCCTTACCCCTTTCTAAAACTAGAAGACAGCTTAGGGGTTCCTGGGGAGGCCAGGGTTTGCTGCTTCTGGATCCCTAACTACAGTCTACTAGCTGGGCCTCTATATGAAACACTGAAAGGAAAAGATGATGATCCTTTTGAATAGAATCCAGAAGTGGCCTTTCAAGAATGGAAAGAGCAGTCAATTCAGACCCTTGCCCTGGAACTCCCTAATTTAGCTAAACCCTTTGACCTTTACATTCCCGGTGAAAGGTGAATCGCCATTGGAGAATTAGTGCAAAAACTGGGACCACTTGAAATGGAACAATGCAAGAATGCCATCCAGGTAGGATAAACTACGGTCACTAAGGAGCTTGGCCCACTGCCACATCTGGCCAAGATACTGGCGGTATCTAAAAACCTGGAAATCAGCAGCCCAAAAGGCCACCTCCCTCCTACGGGAAAAGGACCCCACGTGGTGATCCTAACCACCAACCATGCCCTGAAGTTGCAGGGTTCGCTCCGTGGGCACACCGACCTCGAGTGAGGAGGCCCTCCAACTCCAACATCCAGAGAGATAACCGGGGGCAACAGGGCACCATGACGACTCGTGTGAACATCACTTGACCTGGAGTTTCTCTCATAAAACAACAAGAGTGTGTCCCAAAAGAGTAGACTACTGCTTGCAGGACTTACTGCACCCAGAGGGGAGCTAATAATCTTGGCGGGGGAACAGTATACCACACTGTCACCATAGAAAAGCCTACAGACACCGTGATGATGGTGGCCAATAAGACCGGCTGGACTCCTGTTTACTTCAAAAGGCTGTTGACTCAGTAACCATCATGGTCCTTATCACCACTGACCCTGGACTGTCTGGGAGTTGAGCGGGCAGGGCTCTGACACCTGGTGCTGTTTGTACGTTAATTCAGGGGCCTAATTGAAGAAAGCGCAGACTACTGGTCAGAGCATCTAGGCTGGCAGAAACGGTCAGCCTAAGGTGGCCGAACAAATGTGGGGCGGGGTGAAACCGGCCCCCACAGCGTCTCTGCACATCTCTTTCCTGGACCCTTAAAGGTCATTAGAATCTATAACACTTCCAATGCTGGTGCTCAGGTGGACGAGCAGGGAGGCAGGGGTCCTGGGGACAATCAACGTCACCGGGAGGCTGCTGGGGAGAAGCTCTGACCCTCGCCCCAGGGTATGAGGGCTCCCAACTCAGCACTCAGCAGTTACAGAAGAAGGGTCTGCACCCTCAGCACTCCAAGAATGAGGAACGGGACAAAAGGCAGAGGAGGGGTTTGTCCCCAGCAAAGCCCATTAAAAATCCCTGGGAGATAAAAATAGAATCTGGGCAATAAAGTCAAGTCTAACCTTTTTTATCCTTTGTGCTTTGTCTAATTTCACGTGCTCCTAGGGTCCCGCATGCAGAGGTTCCACACCCGGCACTTCAGACCAGATTTCCTAGTGCAGAATGGCTGGGTCGACACCTCAGCTCCTGGGGCCCAGTGCAGACTCCACGATATAGAGCCTGAGCTACAGCCAACCCGGCCCTCGAGAGCTCTGCCGCCTCCCTCCCTCCCACTGACTCTGACAGGATCTCTACACAGCAGCCCAGCCCACAGCCCACGGGGTAGTGCATGCTCTCACCTCTCCATTCTCTGATCAAAATATAAAGTTTCCTTTGCTTGTGAACCAAACTCAGTCTCGATCTGTTGGCCCCAATGACACTGGGCAGGGGGACACTTGTTGGGGTCCACTCTGGAGGATCAGTAACAGAAATTGAGACTATTGTAACCTCAATGAACAGATGTGTGAGCCAAACTGTAGTTAACATAGAACAGTGTATAAGGCTCGGGTAAAATAAGATGTTTCTAACACTTCCATTTGATATTTCCATCACTTTTTATAAGCAAGTTCAGTGAAAAGGTTTGTCTTATTTGTCAGGTCAATATTAGAGAAACGAAGTGATTTCTTTCCAAGGATGTACATCTAATAATCTTGGTTAAACCTTCAATCTTGTTTTAAATGCTTTTCCATTGAAAATGATACCTCTCTTTCAGCTCCCCCATTTCTGAGAAGTATAAAATCTTATAATTTATTATTACCAAAGGGGAAAGGTGGGAGGAGGGATAAATTAACAGTTTGGAATTAACACATACACACTGCTATGTATAAAATAAATCATCAACAAGGAACTACTGTATAGCACAGGGAACTACACTCAACATTTTGCAATAACCTATAAGGGGAAATAATCTGAAAAAGAATAGATATTTTTATTGACATCATCTATCAATGATAGTTAAAGTGTAGCCTAAGGGAAGCTGGTGGTGAGTGCTTCTGACCCTGAAGACTTCAATCATCTAAAGTTTGGACTCTGCCTACTTCCCAAGGCCCTTAATGAACATATGTGTAGCCGTAGCTTAAAAACTTCCCCAGTTTGGGTTTCGGGGAGACACTGATTTTGAAAAAGCCCTGGTGTTCTCCTTACATGAATGGGACTCTTCCTACTGCTAAAACATGTCTGTCACACCCAGAGGATGGTATACCGTCTGATCGGGAAGAGTTTGGAAAAGGCATCTCATCTCCTCATCTCCTGGTGCTCGGGTTCACCCCTCCAGCGTCTTTACTAACAGTCTCCCCACTTGGAGATGTCAGCACTGTCAACATCCTGTTGCGTACAGTTTGGAATTTGTCCAGAGGATGAAGCGGAAGGATGAAGAACAATGAGAGACAAGTCCTAGGTGTTCAGACAGGCACATGTCACTCTAATTTCCAATCAGGAAGACGAATTGACCAAAGGCTAGGGTTGCCCATGGAAACAGTATAGGGCTTGAGGAAATCCCGCTGCTTTGTGGCCAGTTCCCATAAACACAAGTTGAACAATGGAACTCAGGGGCAGTAAAATTCACAAAACTGCAGAGTTGAAAATATCCATCACTGAAAAATGTCTTGAGGAAAGTCAGAGAAAAGGACTTGTAAGCAAGGGAGAATGGCAGGAAAGGGATTTGAGGAGGTAGAAAGGACTCGCCATTAAGCACAAGAAAAGGAGCTGAACATTGCCAACATTGCCAACATTGCAGTTGGCCAAAAAGGGTGTATGCGTTTTTTTCTGTATATATTCAAGAAAAGGGCATACACTTTTTTAGCCAACCAAACAGGTGGGCACTGGAAGTCAATACTACAAAAGATATCACTTCGCATCAGTCAGAAGAGCCATCCTCATAAAGCGTAAACAACAGAAATGCAGGACAGGGCAACGAGAAGAGGGAGCCCTGTGAGACTTATAGTGGAAATGTATATTGCCAACGGCCATTCTGGAGAAGTGTATTGTGTTTACTAAAGCATCTAAAAAATGAGCTACAGAGCATAGGGCACTTGCACTCATGGGCGTATATCTTGGGAAAAACAAAAATCGAGAGGACACAGGCACCCCAATGTTTACCCCCTCTCTGTTTAAAAGATCCTCGACTAGGATATAACTTAAATGTCTCTGGAGGGAAAAAATGGATAGAGATGTGGTACTTAGGTAGAGTGGAATATTATTCAGCCTGGAAATCAATGAAATATGGCCAGTTGTAACAACTCCGGAGGAGTTACGTATGATCATTCTAAGTGACAGAATTCAAAAAGAAAAAGACACATATCATAAGATATCACTTAAAGGTGGAATCCAAAATGGCTACACATGAAATAAATTACAAAACAAAAACATAGTCAAATATGTAGAAAACACGCATAAGGCTGCTAAACGGGAAAGGTGGGGAGGGGTGAGGCATCATCCAGGAGGTTGAAATTAGCAAAGATACCATTCCAAATACCAAACTGATAATCAACAAGGCCTACACAGTAGCTAAAAGAACTGCACTCAGCACACTCAAGTCACCGGAAAAGAATATATACGACTGGTAAGAATCTGAAAAAGAATTTATTGATGACTCTCTGTACGTGAATCAAGTGGATGTACAGCAGCAAGAAACAGAGCTTTGAAAATCAGCTGTAACCAATATAGTAATAAATTGAAAAAAATAAACGACAGAGAGACAGAGAAAACCTCTTACAACTTTTCCTCAGGGACGGTGATGCAACATGGATTGAACACATCTAGACCCACAGCAGGATGAGACATAAGGCTGGAAACTGTTTGCGCTAAGAGGAATGTGAGGTTGGGTGAGGAAATGCACACCCTTTAAAGTAATACTACCTGGTACCCATTCAATGGGTCCCAAATCTGCAGGTTCAAGGGATCTTCCTACAGCTAAAACATGCATGGAAAACCCAGAGGACTGTACACCATGTGATCGGGAGATGTGTCTAAAATGCACCTCATTTATCCTCTCCTGGTGCTCCTGTTCACCATTCCAGCCATGTTACTTAGAATCTCCCCACTTGGAGAATCAGCACATTTAAACTTCTGTTTCACACATTTTGCAAATTGTGAGGAGGATGAACGGGAAGAGGGGGAACCAATGAGAGAATAGTTGTAGGGGTTTGGACGGGCACATATCACTCTAATTTCCCATTAAGAATAAGAATTAAAGAAAGGCTCAGCCTGCCTCGCCGGAGCCAAAATAGGGCCTGAAGCAATCCTGCGGGTTTGAGGCCAGCTCACAAAAGAGCAACTTAAAAAATGGAGCTCAGGGTCACTGCAATTCACAAACCTGCAGAGTTATAAATGAAAACTAATGTCCAAAAATATGTTGAGGTAAGGCAAAGAAGAGGATCTGAATGCAAGACAGAATTGCAAGAAACAGATTTCAAGAGATAGATTGGACTCGTCTTTAATGCACATGAAAAGCGGCAGAATTTCGACAATGATGCAGTTGGCCCAAAAGGGCATATGCGTTTTTTCCTGATTATATCCAGGAAAAAACGCATACGCACTTTATGGGCAACGAAGCAAGTAAGCAATGCAAATGTGCACAACAAAGAAGTCTCACTTCCCACCGGTCAAAAGGGCCATCCTAAAAAAGTGTAAAATCCAGAAAGGCAGGACAGGCCATGGAGAACAGGGAGCCTTTATACGCTGATGGGCAGTGTGTGAACTGCCGAGAGCCACTCTGGAGAAGTGTATGGTGGTTCCTAAATCATCTAAAAAACAGAGCTACAGAGCATAGGACACTTCCAATCATGGGAGTATATCTAGGGAAGTCTAAAAATCAACAAGACACAAGCACACCACAGTTTAGGGCTACTCTGTTTACAAGAACCTCAACTTCAGTACACCTTAAATATCCCAGGAAAGAGAACAATGGATAAAGAAGATGTGGTACTTATGTACGATGGAATATCTCTTCACCACGAAATCAATGTAATAAGGCTAGTAGAAGGATAAAGAGTGGATTTAGGTCCGATAATACTACTTGAAATAAGTCAAACAGAAAAAGAAACATATCATAAGATATCACTTATAGAGGGAGGGTAAATATGGCTGCACAAGAAATGAATTACAGAACAGAACAGTGTCTCACATTTAGAAAACACACTTATGTCAGCTTAAGGGGAAAGGAGAGGTAGGGTGATGCATAAAACCAGAGTTTGAAATTAGCACAGATACCGTTCAATAAACCAAATAGGTATTAGACAAGATCTACACCTTGCTCAATGAACTGGCCTCAACACACCCTATACACCGCAGAGAAATATATCTGAGTAATAAGAATCTTAAAACCCATGTATTGATATATCTCCATAAGGGAATCAAGTGTGTGCAGAGCGGCACAAACACAGCAGTGAAAATGAGCTAAACCCCATTATAGAAATAAATTTTAAAAAGAAAACGCTGAAACAATGAAAGAGAGAAAAATTCTTACAAAATTCGCTCAGGGGCTGTGATGCAACCTGGATTGCAACCTGGATTGACCACATATAAACCCACAGCTGGATAAGACATAAGGCTGGACACTTGGGGCTGAGAGGATTGGTGAGCTTTGGTGAGCAACTGCCGAAAGTTTAATGCAATACTTCATGCTACTCAGTCCAAGGGTCCCAACACTCCAGGTTGAAGGGAATCTTCCTACAGCTAAACCATGCTTGGGAAACCCAGCGACTGGTATACCATATGATCGGGAAAGGTTTCTAAAACGCACCTCATTTTTCCTCTCCTGGGGCTGCGGATCGACATTCCAGCCGCTTTACTAACAACATCCCCACATGGAGTCAATGCCTTTAAGTTCTGGTATCGCACAGTCTGCAGTTAGTGTGGAGGATGAATGGGAATAGGGGGAACCAGTGAGAAACAAGCTGTAGCGGTTTCAATGGGCACATGTCACTCTAATGCCACATCAGTAAGAAGAATTAACCAAAGGCACAGCAAGGTGCCCCAGAAGAAAAATAGGGCTTCAAGGAATCCTGTGGTTATGGGGCAAGACCACAAAAATAAGAGCTGAAAAGTGGGGCTAAGGGCCACCGCAATTCAAAAACCTGCAGAGTTATAAAGGCCAACTATTTTCAAAAAATATATTGAGGTAAGGCTATGAAGAGACATTGAAAGCAAGGCAGAAGTGCAGGAAACCGATTTCAGGAGGTAGACTGGAATTGCATTGAAAACATATGAAGAGAGTCAGAACCTCGACAATGATGGACTTGGCAAAAAGGGCGTATGTGTTTTTTCCTGAATATATTCAGGAAAAAACGCATACACACTTTTTGGCCAACCAAGCAAGCTTGCAAAGGAAATCTGCACTACAATGAAGTCTCACTTCCCCCCGGTCAAAAGGGCCATCTGAAAAAAGTGTAAAATCCATAAAGGCACGACAGGGCATGGAGAACTGGGAGCCTTCTTATGCTGATGGGCGGGATGGAAATTGCCAACAGCCACTCTGGAGAAGTGTATGGTGTTTCCTGAAACATCTAAAAAACAAAGCAACAGAGCCTAGGGCACTTCCACTTATGGTCCTATAGATTAGGGAAATTAAAATTAAAAAGACACAGCCACCCCAAAGTTTGGGACGGCTC
The DNA here is from genome assembly GCF_963455315.2 of Globicephala melas. Classification (NCBI taxonomy): domain Eukaryota; kingdom Metazoa; phylum Chordata; class Mammalia; order Artiodactyla; family Delphinidae; genus Globicephala; species Globicephala melas. Next base: position 277,466 of record NW_027207279.1, on the reverse strand, counting down.
TGTTTACAAGAACCTCGTTTACGGTACAAGTTCAATATCGCAGAAAGTGAAAAATGGATAAAGAAGTTGTGGTACTTACGTACAATGCAATATCACTCAGCAATGAAATCTATGTCATCAGGCCCTTAGCAGCACAATGAGTGGATTCAGGTATGATGATTCTAACTGAAATAAGTCACACAGAAAAAGAAACATCATAAGATATCAGTAATACACGGAATGTAAACTTGGCTACTCAGGAACTGAATTACAGAACAGAACAGGGTCTCCAATTTAGAAAACCAACTTATGCTTGCTTAAGGGTAAAGGTGAGTTGGGGTGCTGCATAAAACCAGAGATTGAAATGAGCACAGATAAAGTTCCTTAAGCCAAATATGGAATAGACAAGAGCTACTCCTTGCTCAACGAAATGGACTCAACACCCCATATTAAACGCCAAAGAATATACCTGACTAGTAAGAATCTTAAAACGTATGGATGGCTATGTCTGAAAGAGAATCAAGCGTGTGTACAGGGGCATAAACGCAGCAGTGATAGGATTGGAGAGGTTCGGTGAGCAAATGAAGACCCTTTGAAGTCATATTGCATGGTACCCATTCCACGGGTTTCAACTACCCAGGTTTAAGGTATTCTTCCTTCAGCTAAAACATGCATGTGGAACCTAGAGTATGATCAACCATGTGATCGGGGGACGTGTTCAAATATGTCTCAGTTTTCGTACCCTGGTACTCGGGTGCAACATTCCAGACGCTTTACTAACACTCTCCCGACTTGGAGAGTCAGTCCCTTTAACCTCCTGTTTGGCCCAGTTTGCAATTTCTGCGGAAGATGAACAGGAATAGCGAGAACCAATGAGAGACTAGCTGGAGGTGTCTGGACGGGCAAATTTAACTCTCATTTCCCACCAGGAAGAGGAAATAACCAAAGGCTCAGCGTGCCGTGCCGGAACCAGATTAGGGCCTGAAGCCATCCTGCGGTGTTGCGGCCAGGTCACAAGAAAGCGAGTTGAAGAAAGGAGCTCAGGGGCACTGTAATTCACAAACCTGCAGAGTTATAAATGACAGCTATCGTCCAAAAATATACTGAAGTAAGGCTGCCAAAAGGAGTTGAAAGCGGGCAGAATTGCAGGAAACCGATTTCAGGATGTAGACTGGAATTGCATTGAAAGCATAGGAAAAGAGGCAGAAGGTCCACAAGAATGCACTTGGCCAAAAAGCGCTTATGCGTTTTTTCCTGAATATATTCAGGAAAAAACGCATACGCCCTTTTTGGCCAACCAAGCAAGCTTGCAAAGGAAATCTGCACTACAGTGAAGTCTCACTTCCCCCCGGTCAAAAGGGCCATCTGAAAAAAGTGTAAAATCCAGAAAGGCAGGACAGGCCATGGAGAACTGGGAGCCTTGTTATGCTGATGGGCGGGATGTAAATTGCCAACAGACACTCGGGAGAAGTGTATGGTGTTTCCTGAAACATCTAAAAAACAAAACAACAGAGCGTAGGGCACTTCCACTTATGGTCCAATAGTTTAGGGAAATTAAAATCAAAAAGACACAGCCACCCCAAAGTTTGGGACGCCTCTGTTTACAAGAACCTCGTTTACCGTACAAGTTCAATATCACAGAAAGTGAAAAATGGATAAAGAACTTGTGGTACTTATGTACAATGCAGTATCACTCAGCAATGAAATCTATGTCATCAGGCCCTTAGCAGCACAATGAGTGGATTCAGGTATGATGATTCTAATTGAAATAAGTCACACAGAAAAAGAAACATCATAAGATATCAGTAATACACGGAATGTAAACTTGGCTACACAGGAACTGAATTCCAATACAGAACAGGGTCTCAAATTTAGAAAACCAACTTATGCTTGTTTAAGGGTAAAGGTGAGTTGGGGTGCTGCATAAAACCAGAGATTGAAATGAGCACAGATAAAGTTCCTTAAGCCAAATATGGAATAGACAAGAGCTACTCCTTGCTCAACGAAATGGACTCAACACCGCATATTAAACGCCTAAGAATGTACCTGACTCTTAAGTATCTTAAAACCTATGGATTGCTATGTCTCTGAAAGAGAATCAAGCATGTGTACAGGGACATAAACGCAGCAGTGATAGGATTGGAGAGGTTCGGTGAGCAAATGAAGACCCTTTGAAGTCATATTGCATGGTACCCATTCCACGGGTTTCAACTACCCAGGTTTAAGGTATTCTTCCTTCAGCTAAAACATGCATGTGGAACCTAGAGTATGATCAACCATGTGATCGGGAGACGTGTTCAAATATGTCTCAGTTTTCGTACCCTGATACTCGGGTGCAACATTCCAGACGCTTTACTAACACTCTCCCGACTTGGAGAGTCAGTCCCTTTAACCTCCTGTTTGGCCCAGTTTGCAATTTCTGCGGAAGATGAACAGGAATAGCGAGAACCAATGAGAGACTAGCTGGAGGTGTCTGGACGGGCAAATTTAACTCTCATTTCCCACCAGGAAGAGGAAATAACCAAAGGCTCAGCGTGCCGTGCCGGAACCAGATTAGGGCCTGAAGCCATCCTGCGGTGTTGCGGCCAGCTCACAAGAAAACGAGTTGAAGAAAGGAGCTCAGGGGCACTGTAATTCACAAACCTGCAGAGTTATAAATGACAACTATCGTCCAAAAATATACTGAAGTAAGGCTGCCAAGAGGACTTGAAAGCGGGGCAGAATTGCAGGAAACCGATTTCAGGAGGTAGACTGGAATTGCATTGAAAGCATAGGAAAAGAGGCAGAACGTCCAAAATGATGCACTTGGCCAAAAAGGGCGTATGCGTTTTTTCCTGAATATATTCAGGAAAAAACGCATACGCCCTTTTTGGCCAACCAAGCAAGCTTGCAAAGGAAATCTGCACTACAATGAAGTCTCACTTCCCCCCGGTCAAAAGGGCCATCTGCAAAAAGTGTAAAATCCAGAAAGGCAGGACAGGCCCTGGAGAACTGGGAGCCTTGTTATGCTGATGGGCGGGATGTAAATTGCCAACAGACACTCGGGAGAAGTGTATGGTGTTTCCTGAAACATCTAAAAAACAAAGCAACAGAGCCTAGGGCACTTCCACTTATGGTCCTATAGCTTAGGGAAATTAAAATCAAAAAGATACAGCCACCCCAATGTTTGGGACGCCTCTGTTTACAAGAACCTCGTTTACCGTACAAGTTCAATATCACAGAAAGTGAAAAATGGATAAAGAACTTGTGGTACTTACGTACAATGCAGTATCACTCAGCAGTGAAATCTATGTCATCAGGCCCGTAGCAGCACAATGAGTGGATTCAGGTACGATGATTCTAACTGAAATAAGTCACACAGAAAAAGAAACATCATAAGATATCAGTAATACACGGAATGTAAACTTGGCTACACAGGAACTGAATTACAGAACAGAACAGGGTCTCAAATTTAGAAAACCAACTTATGCTTATTTAAGGGGAAAGGTGAGTTGGGGTGCTGCATAAAACCAGAGATTGAAATGAGCACAGATAAAGTTCCTTAAGCCAAATATGGAATAGACAAGAGCTACTCCTTGCTCAACGAAATGGACTCAACACCGCATATTAAACGCCTAAGAATGTACCTGACTCTTAAGTATCTTAAAACCTATGGATTGCTATGTCTCCGAAAGAGAATCAAGCATGTGTACAGGGACATAAACGCAGCAGTGATAGGATTGGAGAGGTTCGGTGAGCAAATGAAGACCCTTTGAAGTCATATTGCATGGTACCCATTCCACGGGTTTCAACTACCCAGGTTTAAGGTATTCTTCCTTCAGCTAAAACATGCATGTGGAACCTAGAGTATGATCAACCATGTGATCGGGAGACGTGTTCAAATATGTCTCAGTTTTTGTACCCTGGTACTCGGGTGCAACATTCCAGACGCTTTACTAACACTCTCCCGACTTGGAGAGTCAGTCCCTTTAACCTCCTGTTTGGCCCAGTTTGCAATTTCTGCGGAAGATGAACAGGAATAGCGAGAACCAATGAGAGACTAGCTGGAGGTGTCTGGACGGGCAAATTTAACTCTCATTTCCCACCAGGAAGAGGAAATAACCAAAGGCTCAGCGTGCCGTGCCGGAACCAGATTAGGGCCTGAAGCCATCCTGCGGTGTTGCGGCCAGCTCACAAGAAAGCGAGTTGAAGAAAGGAGCTCAGGGGCACTGTAATTCACAAACCTGCAGAGTTATAAATGACAACTATCGTCCAAAAATATACTGAAGTAAGGCTGCCAAGAGGACTTGAAAGCGGGGCAGAATTGCAGGAAACCGATTTCAGGAGGTAGACTGGAATTGCATTGAAAGCATAGGAAAAGAGGCAGAACGTCCACAATGATGCACTTGGCCAAAAAGGGCGTATGCGTTTTTTCCTGAATATATTCAGGAAAAAACGCATACGCCCTTTTTGGCCAACCAAGCAAGCTTGCAAAGGAAATCTGCACTACAATGAAGTCTCACTTCCCCCCGGTCAAAAGGGCCATCTGAAAAAAGTGTAAAATCCAGAAAGGCAGGACAGGCCATGGAGAACTGGGAGCCTTGTTATGCTGATGGGCGGGATGTAAATTGCCAACAGACACTCGGGAGAAGTGTATGGTGTTTCCTGAAACATCTAAAAAACAAAGCAACAGAGCCTAGGGCACTTCCACTTATGGTCCTATAGCTTAGGGAAATTAAAATCAAAAAGATACAGCCACCCCAATGTTTGGGACGCCTCTGTTTACAAGAACCTCGTTTACCGTACAAGTTCAATATCACAGAAAGTGAAAAATGGATAAAGAACTTGTGGTACTTACGTACAATGCAGTATCACTCAGCAGTGAAATCTATGTCATCAGGCCCGTAGCAGCACAATGAGTGGATTCAGGTACGATGATTCTAACTGAAATAAGTCACACAGAAAAAGAAACATCATAAGATATCAGTAATACACGGAATGTAAACTTGGCTACACAGGAACTGAATTACAGAACAGAACAGGGTCTCAAATTTAGAAAACCAACTTATGCTTATTTAAGGGGAAAGGTGAGTTGGGGTGCTGCATAAAACCAGAGATTGAAATGAGCACAGATAAAGTTCCTTAAGCCAAATATGGAATACACAAGAGCTACTCCTTGCTCAACGAAATGGACTCAACACCGCATATTAAACGCCTAAGAATGTACCTGACTCTTAAGTATCTTAAAACCTATGGATTGCTATGTCTCCGAAAGAGAATCAAGCATGTGTACAGGGACATAAACGCAGCAGTGATAGGATTGGAGAGGTTCGGTGAGCAAATGAAGACCCTTTGAAGTCATGTTGCATGGTACCCATTCCACGGGTTTCAACTACCCAGGTTTAAGGTATTCTTCCTTCAGCTAAAACATGCATGTGGAACCTAGAGTATGATCAACCATGTGATCGGGAGACGTGTTCAAATATGTCTCAGTTTTCGTACCCTGGTACTCGGGTGCAACATTCCAGACGCTTTACTAACACTCTCCCGACTTGGAGAGTCAGTCCCTTTAACCTCCTGTTTGGCCCAGTTTGCAATTTCTGCGGAAGATGAACAGGAATAGCGAGAACCAATGAGAGACTAGCTGGAGGTGTCTGGACGGGCAAATTTAACTCTCATTTCCCACCAGGAAGAGGAAATAACCAAAGGCTCAGCGTGCCGTGCCGGAACCAGATTAGGGCCTGAAGCCATCCTGCGGTGTTGCGGCCAGCTCACAAGAAAGCGAGTTGAAGAAAGGAGCTCAGGGGCACTGTAATTCACAAACCTGCAGAGTTATAAATGACAACTATCGTCCAAAAATATACTGAAGTAAGGCTGCCAAGAGGACTTGAAAGCGGGGCAGAATTGCAGGAAACCGATTTCAGGAGGTAGACTGGAATTGCATTGAAAGCATAGGAAAAGAGGCAGAACGTCCACAATGATGCACTTGGCCAAAAAGGGCGTATGCGTTTTTTCCTGAATATATTCAGGAAGAAACGCATACGCCCTTTTTGGCCAACCAAGCAAGCTTGCAAAGGAAATCTGCACTACAATGAAGTCTCACTTCCCCCCGGTCAAAAGGGCCATCTGAAAAAAGTGTAAAATCCAGAAAGGCAGGACAGGCCATGGAGAACTGGGAGCCTTGTTATGCTGATGGGCGGGATGTAAATTGCCAACAGACACTCGGGAGAAGTGTATGGTGTTTCCTGAAACATCTAAAAAACAAAGCAACAGAGCCTAGGGCACTTCCACTTATGGTCCTATAGCTTAGGGAAATTAAAATCAAAAAGATACAGCCACCCCAATGTTTGGGACGCCTCTGTTTACAAGAACCTCGTTTACCGTACAAGTTCAATATCACAGAAAGTGAAAAATGGATAAAGAACTTGTGGTACTTACGTACAATGCAGTATCACTCAGCAGTGAAATCTATGTCATCAGGCCCGTAGCAGCACAATGAGTGGATTCAGGTACGATGATTCTAACTGAAATAAGTCACACAGAAAAAGAAACATCATAAGATATCAGTAATACACGGAATGTAAACTTGGCTACACAGGAACTGAATTACAGAACAGAACAGGGTCTCAAATTTAGAAAACCAACTTATGCTTGTTTAAGGGGAAAGGTGAGTTGGGGTGCTGCATAAAACCAGAGATTGAAATGAGCACAGATAAAGTTCCTTAAGCCAAATATGGAATAGACAAGAGCTACTCCTTGCTCAACGAAATGGACTCAACACCGCATATTAAACGCCTAAGAATGTACCTGACTCTTAAGTATCTTAAAACCTATGGATTGCTATGTCTCCGAAAGAGAATCAAGCATGTGTACAGGGACATAAACGCAGCAGTGATAGGATTGGAGAGGTTCGGTGAGCAAATGAAGACCCTTTGAAGTCATATTGCATGGTACCCATTCCACGGGTTTCAACTACCCAGGTTTAAGGTATTCTTCCTTCAGCTAAAACATGCATGTGGAACCTAGAGTATGATCAACCATGTGATCGGGAGACGTGTTCAAATATGTCTCAGTTTTCGTACCCTGGTACTCGGGTGCAACATTCCAGACGCTTTACTAACACTCTCCCGACTTGGAGAGTCAGTCCCTTTAACCTCCTGTTTGGCCCAGTTTGCAATTTCTGCGGAAGATGAACAGGAATAGCGAGAACCAATGAGAGACTAGCTGGAGGTGTCTGGACGGGCAAATTTAACTCTCATTTCCCACCAGGAAGAGGAAATAACCAAAGGCTCAGCGTGCCGTGCCGGAACCAGATTAGGGCCTGAAGCCATCCTGCGGTGTTGCGGCCAGCTCACAAGAAAACGAGTTGAAGAAAGGAGCTCAGGGGCACTGTAATTCACAAACCTGCAGAGTTATAAATGACAACTATCGTCCAAAAATATACTGAAGTAAGGCTGCCAAGAGGACTTGAAAGCGGGGCAGAATTGCAGGAAACCGATTTCAGGAGGTAGACTGGAATTGCATTGAAAGCATAGGAAAAGAGGCAGAACGTCCACAATGATGCACTTGGCCAAAAAGGGCGTATGCGTTTTATCCTGAATATATTCAGGAAAAAACGCATACGCCCTTTTTGGCCAACCAAGCAAGCTTGCAAAGGAAATCTGCACTACAATGAAGTCTCACTTCCCCCCGGTCAAAAGGGCCATCTGAAAAAAGTGTAAAATCCAGAAAGGCAGGACAGGCCATGGAGAACTGGGAGCCTTGTTATGCTGATGGGCGGGATGTAAATTGCCAACAGACACTCGGGAGAAGTGTATGGTGTTTCCTGAAACATCTAAAAAACAAAGCAACAGAGCCTAGGGCACTTCCACTTATGGTCCTATAGCTTAGGGAAATTAAAATCAAAAAGATACAGCCACCCCAATGTTTGGGACGCCTCTGTTTACAAGAACCTCGTTTACCGTACAAGTTCAATATCACAGAAAGTGAAAAATGGATAAAGAACTTGTGGTACTTACGTACAATGCAGTATCACTCAGCAGTGAAATCTATGTCATCAGGCCCGTAGCAGCACAATGAGTGGATTCAGGTACGATGATTCTAACTGAAATAAGTCACACAGAAAAAGAAACATCATAAGATATCAGTAATACACGGAATGTAAACTTGGCTACACAGGAACTGAATTACAGAACAGAACAGGGTCTCAAATTTAGAAAACCAACTTATGCTTGTTTAAGGGGAAAGGTGAGTTGGGGTGCTGCATAAAACCAGAGATTGAAATGAGCACAGATAAAGTTCCTTAAGCCAAATATGGAATAGACAAGAGCTACTCCTTGCTCAACGAAATGGACTCAACACCGCATATTAAACGCCTAAGAATGTACCTGACTCTTAAGTATCTTAAAACCTATGGATTGCTATGTCTCCGAAAGAGAATCAAGCATGTGTACAGGGACATAAACGCAGCAGTGATAGGATTGGAGAGGTTCGGTGAGCAAATGAAGACCCTTTGAAGTCATATTGCATGGTACCCATTCCACGGGTTTCAACTACCCAGGTTTAAGGTATTCTTCCTTCAGCTAAAACATGCATGTGGAACGTAGAGTATGATCAACCATGTGATCGGGAGACGTGTTCAAATATGTCTCAGTTTTCGTACCCTGGTACTCGGGTGCAACATTCCAGACGCTTTACTAACACTCTCCCGACTTGGAGAGTCAGTCCCTTTAACCTCCTGTTTGGCCCAGTTTGCAATTTCTGCGGAAGATGAACAGGAATAGCGAGAACCAATGAGAGACTAGCTGGAGGTGTCTGGACGGGCAAATTTAACTCTCATTTCCCACCAGGAAGAGGAAATAACCAAAGGCTCAGCGTGCCGTGCCGGAACCAGATTAGGGCCTGAAGCCATCCTGCGGTGTTGCGGCCAGCTCACAAGAAAACGAGTTGAAGAAAGGAGCTCAGGGGCACTGTAATTCACAAACCTGCAGAGTTATAAATGACAACTATCGTCCAAAAATATACTGAAGTAAGGCTGCCAAGAGGACTTGAAAGCGGGGCAGAATTGCAGGAAACCGATTTCAGGAGGTAGACTGGAATTGCATTGAAAGCATAGGAAAAGAGGCCGAACGTCCAAAATGATGCACTTGGCCAAAAAGGGCGTATGCGTTTTTTTCTGTATATATTCAAGAAAAGGGCATACACTTTTTTAGCCAACCAAACAGGTGGGCACTGGAAGTCAATACTACAAAAGATATCACTTCGCATCAGTCAGAAGAGCCATCCTCATAAAGCGTAAACAACAGAAATGCAGGACAGGGCAACGAGAAGAGGGAGCCCTGTGAGACTTATAGTGGAAATGTATATTGCCAACGGCCATTCTGGAGAAGTGTATTGTGTTTACTAAAGCATCTAAAAAATGAGCTACAGAGCATAGGGCACTTGCACTCATGGGCGTATATCTTGGGAAAAACAAAAATCGAGAGGACACAGGCACCCCAATGTTTACCCCCTCTCTGTTTAAAAGATCCTCGACTAGGATATAACTTAAATGTCTCTGGAGGGAAAAACTGGATAGAGATGTGGTACTTAGGTAGAGTGGAATATTATTCAGCCTGGAAATCAATGAAATATGGCCAGTTGTAACAACTCCGGAGGAGTTACGTATGATCATTCTAAGTGACAGAATTCAAAAAGAAAAAGACACATATCATAAGATATCACTTAAAGGTGGAATCCAAAATGGCTACACATGAAATAAATTACAAAACAAAAACATAGTCAAATATGTAGAAAACACGCATAAGGCTGCTAAACGGGAAAGGTGGGGAGGGGTGAGGCATCATCCAGGAGGTTGAAATTAGCAAAGATACCATTCCAAATACCAAACTGATAATCAACAAGGCCTACACAGTAGCTAAAAGAACTGCACTCAGCACACTCAAGTCACCGGAAAAGAATATATACGACTGGTAAGAATCTGAAAAAGAATTTATTGATGACTCTCTGTACGTGAATCAAGTGGATGTACAGCAGCAAGAAACAGAGCTTTGAAAATCAGCTGTAACCAATATAGTAATAAATTGAAAAAAATAAACGACAGAGAGACAGAGAAAACCTCTTACAACTTTTCCTCAGGGACGGTGATGCAACATGGATTGAACACATCTAGACCCACAGCAGGATGAGACATAAGGCTGGAAACTGTTTGCGCTAAGAGGAATGTGAGGTTGGGTGAGGAAATGCACACCCTTTAAAGTAATACTACCTGGTACCCATTCAATGGGTCCCAAATCTGCAGGTTCAAGGGATCTTCCTACAGCTAAAACATGCATGGAAAACCCAGAGGACTGTACACCATGTGATCGGGAGATGTGTCTAAAATGCACCTCATTTATCCTCTCCTGGTGCTCCTGTTCACCATTCCAGCCATGTTACTTAGAATCTCCCCACTTGGAGAATCAGCACATTTAAACTTCTGTTTCACACATTTTGCAAATTGTGAGGAGGATGAACGGGAAGAGGGGGAACCAATGAGAGAATAGTTGTAGGGGTTTGGACGGGCACATATCACTCTAATTTCCCATTAAGAATAAGAATTAAAGAAAGGCTCAGCCTGCCTCGCCGGAGCCAAAATAGGGCCTGAAGCAATCCTGCGGGTTTGAGGCCAGCTCACAAAAGAGCAACTTAAAAAATGGAGCTCAGGGTCACTGCAATTCACAAACCTGCAGAGTTATAAATGAAAACTAATGTCCAAAAATATGTTGAGGTAAGGCAAAGAAGAGGATCTGAATGCAAGACAGAATTGCAAGAAACAGATTTCAAGAGATAGATTGGACTCGTCTTTAATGCACATGAAAAGCGGCAGAATTTCGACAATGATGCAGTTGGCCCAAAAGGGCATATGCGTTTTTTCCTGATTATATCCAGGAAAAAACGCATACGCACTTTATGGGCAACGAAGCAAGTAAGCAATGCAAATGTGCACAACAAAGAAGTCTCACTTCCCACCGGTCAAAAGGGCCATCCTAAAAAAGTGTAAAATCCAGAAAGGCAGGACAGGCCATGGAGAACAGGGAGCCTTTATACGCTGATGGGCAGTGTGTGAACTGCCGAGAGCCACTCTGGAGAAGTGTATGGTGGTTCCTAAATCATCTAAAAAACAGAGCTACAGAGCATAGGACACTTCCAATCATGGGAGTATATCTAGGGAAGTCTAAAAATCAACAAGACACAAGCACACCACAGTTTAGGGCTACTCTGTTTACAAGAACCTCAACTTCAGTACACCTTAAATATCCCAGGAAAGAGAACAATGGATAAAGAAGATGTGGTACTTATGTACGATGGAATATCTCTTCACCACGAAATCAATGTAATAAGGCTAGTAGAAGGATAAAGAGTGGATTTAGGTCCGATAATACTACTTGAAATAAGTCAAACAGAAAAAGAAACATATCATAAGATATCACTTATAGAGGGAGGGTAAATATGGCTGCACAAGAAATGAATTACAGAACAGAACAGTGTCTCACATTTAGAAAACACACTTATGTCAGCTTAAGGGGAAAGGAGAGGTAGGGTGATGCATAAAACCAGAGTTTGAAATTAGCACAGATACCGTTCAATAAACCAAATAGGTATTAGACAAGATCTACACCTTGCTCAATGAACTGGCCTCAACACACCCTATACACCGCAGAGAAATATATCTGAGTAATAAGAATCTTAAAACCCATGTATTGATATATCTCCATAAGGGAATCAAGTGTGTGCAGAGCGGCACAAACACAGCAGTGAAAATGAGCTAAACCCCATTATAGAAATAAATTTTAAAAAGAAAACGCTGAAACAATGAAAGAGAGAAAAATTCTTACAAAATTCGCTCAGGGGCTGTGATGCAACCTGGATTGCAACCTGGATTGACCACATATAAACCCACAGCTGGATAAGACATAAGGCTGGACACTTGGGGCTGAGAGGATTGGTGAGCTTTGGTGAGCAACTGCCGAAAGTTTAATGCAATACTTCATGCTACTCAGTCCAAGGGTCCCAACACTCCAGGTTGAAGGGAATCTTCCTACAGCTAAACCATGCTTGGGAAACCCAGCGACTGGTATACCATATGATCGGGAAAGGTTTCTAAAACGCACCTCATTTTTCCTCTCCTGGGGCTGCGGATCGACATTCCAGCCGCTTTACTAACAACATCCCCACATGGAGTCAATGCCTTTAAGTTCTGGTATCGCACAGTCTGCAGTTAGTGTGGAGGATGAATGGGAATAGGGGGAACCAGTGAGAAACAAGCTGTAGCGGTTTCAATGGGCACATGTCACTCTAATGCCACATCAGTAAGAAGAATTAACCAAAGGCACAGCAAGGTGCCCCAGAAGAAAAATAGGGCTTCAAGGAATCCTGTGGTTATGGGGCAAGACCACAAAAATAAGAGCTGAAAAGTGGGGCTAAGGGCCACCGCAATTCAAAAACCTGCAGAGTTATAAAGGCCAACTATTTTCAAAAAATATATTGAGGTAAGGCTATGAAGAGACATTGAAAGCAAGGCAGAAGTGCAGGAAACCGATTTCAGGAGGTAGACTGGAATTGCATTGAAAACATATGAAGAGAGTCAGAACCTCGACAATGATGGACTTGGCAAAAAGGGCGTATGTGTTTTTTCCTGAATATATTCAGGAAAAAACGCATACACACTTTTTGGCCAACCAAGCAAGCTTGCAAAGGAAATCTGCACTACAATGAAGTCTCACTTCCCCCCGGTCAAAAGGGCCATCTGAAAAAAGTGTAAAATCCATAAAGGCACGACAGGGCATGGAGAACTGGGAGCCTTCTTATGCTGATGGGCGGGATGGAAATTGCCAACAGCCACTCTGGAGAAGTGTATGGTGTTTCCTGAAACATCTAAAAAACAAAGCAACAGAGCCTAGGGCACTTCCACTTATGGTCCTATAGATTAGGGAAATTAAAATTAAAAAGACACAGCCACCCCAAAGTTTGGGACGGCTCTGTTTACAAGAACCTCGTTTACGGTACAAGTTCAATATCGCAGAAAGTGAAAAATGGATAAAGAAGTTGTGGTACTTACGTACAATGCAATATCACTCAGCAATGAAATCTATGTCATCAGGCCCTTAGCAGCACAATGAGTGGATTCAGGTATGATGATTCTAACTGAAATAAGTCACACAGAAAAAGAAACATCATAAGATATCAGTAATACACGGAATGTAAACTTGGCTACTCAGGAACTGAATTACAGAACAGAACAGGGTCTCCAATTTAGAAAACCAACTTATGCTTGCTTAAGGGTAAAGGTGAGTTGGGGTGCTGCATAAAACCAGAGATTGAAATGAGCACAGATAAAGTTCCTTAAGCCAAATATGGAATAGACAAGAGCTACTCCTTGCTCAACGAAATGGACTCAACACCCCATATTAAACGCCAAAGAATATACCTGACTAGTAAGAATCTTAAAACGTATGGATGGCTATGTCTGAAAGAGAATCAAGCGTGTGTACAGGGGCATAAACGCAGCAGTGATAGGATTGGAGAGGTTCGGTGAGCAAATGAAGACCCTTTGAAGTCATATTGCATGGTACCCATTCCACGGGTTTCAACTACCCAGGTTTAAGGTATTCTTCCTTCAGCTAAAACATGCATGTGGAACCTAGAGTATGATCAACCATGTGATCGGGGGACGTGTTCAAATATGTCTCAGTTTTCGTACCCTGGTACTCGGGTGCAACATTCCAGACGCTTTACTAACACTCTCCCGACTTGGAGAGTCAGTCCCTTTAACCTCCTGTTTGGCCCAGTTTGCAATTTCTGCGGAAGATGAACAGGAATAGCGAGAACGAATGAGAGACTAGCTGGAGGTGTCTGGACGGGCAAATTTAACTCTCATTTCCCACCAGGAAGAGGAAATAACCAAAGGCTCAGCGTGCCGTGCCGGAACCAGATTAGGGCCTGAAGCCATCCTGCGGTGTTGCGGCCAGGTCACAAGAAAGCGAGTTGAAGAAAGGAGCTCAGGGGCACTGTAATTCACAAACCTGCAGAGTTATAAATGACAGCTATCGTCCAAAAATATACTGAAGTAAGGCTGCCAAAAGGAGTTGAAAGCGGGCAGAATTGCAGGAAACCGATTTCAGGATGTAGACTGGAATTGCATTGAAAGCATAGGAAAAGAGGCAGAAGGTCCACAAGAATGCACTTGGCCAAAAAGCGCTTATGCGTTTTTTCCTGAATATATTCAGGAAAAAACGCATACGCCCTTTTTGGCCAACCAAGCAAGCTTGCAAAGGAAATCTGCACTACAATGAAGTCTCACTTCCCCCCGGTCAAAAGGGCCATCTGAAAAAAGTGTAAAATCCAGAAAGGCAGGACAGGCCATGGAGAACTGGGAGCCTTGTTATGCTGATGGGCGGGATGTAAATTGCCAACAGACACTCGGGAGAAGTGTATGGTGTTTCCTGAAACATCTAAAAAACAAAACAACCGAGCGTAGGGCACTTCCACTTATGGTCCAATAGTTTAGGGAAATTAAAATCAAAAAGACACAGCCACCCCAAAGTTTGGGACGCCTCTGTTTACAAGAACCTCGTTTACCGTACAAGTTCAATATCACAGAAAGTGAAAAATGGATAAAGAACTTGTGGTACTTATGTACAATGCAGTATCACTCAGCAATGAAATCTATGTCATCAGGCCCTTAGCAGCACAATGAGTGGATTCAGGTATGATGATTCTAATTGAAATAAGTCACACAGAAAAAGAAACATCATAAGATATCAGTAATACACGGAATGTAAACTTGGCTACACAGGAACTGAATTCCAATACAGAACAGGGTCTCAAATTTAGAAAACCAACTTATGCTTGTTTAAGGGTAAAGGTGAGTTGGGGTGCTGCATAAAACCAGAGATTGAAATGAGCACAGATAAAGTTCCTTAAGCCAAATATGGAATAGACAAGAGCTACTCCTTGCTCAACGAAATGGACTCAACACCGCATATTAAACGCCTAAGAATGTACCTGACTCTTAAGTATCTTAAAACCTATGGATTGCTATGTCTCTGAAAGAGAATCAAGCATGTGTACAGGGACATAAACGCAGCAGTGATAGGATTGGAGAGGTTCGGTGAGCAAATGAAGACCCTTTGAAGTCATATTGCATGGTACCCATTCCACGGGTTTCAACTACCCAGGTTTAAGGTATTCTTCCTTCAGCTAAAACATGCATGTGGAACCTAGAGTATGATCAACCATGTGATCGGGAGACGTGTTCAAATATGTCTCAGTTTTCGTACCCTGATACTCGGGTGCAACATTCCAGACGCTTTACTAACACTCTCCCGACTTGGAGAGTCAGTCCCTTTAACCTCCTGTTTGGCCCAGTTTGCAATTTCTGCGGAAGATGAACAGGAATAGCGAGAACCAATGAGAGACTAGCTGGAGGTGTCTGGACGGGCAAATTTAACTCTCATTTCCCACCAGGAAGAGGAAATAACCAAAGGCTCAGCGTGCCGTGCCGGAACCAGATTAGGGCCTGAAGCCATCCTGCGGTGTTGCGGCCAGCTCACAAGAAAACGAGTTGAAGAAAGGAGCTCAGGGGCACTGTAATTCACAAACCTGCAGAGTTATAAATGACAACTATCGTCCAAAAATATACTGAAGTAAGGCTGCCAAGAGGACTTGAAAGCGGGGCAGAATTGCAGGAAACCGATTTCAGGAGGTAGACTGGAATTGCATTGAAAGCATAGGAAAAGAGGCAGAACGTCCAAAATGATGCACTTGGCCAAAAAGGGCGTATGCGTTTTTTCCTGAATATATTCAGGAAAAAACGCATACGCCCTTTTTGGCCAACCAAGCAAGCTTGCAAAGGAAATCTGCACTACAATGAAGTCTCACTTCCCCCCGGTCAAAAGGGCCATCTGAAAAAAGGGTAAAATCCAGAAAGGCAGGACAGGCCATGGAGAACTGGGAGCCTTGTTATGCTGATGGGCGGGATGTAAATTGCCAACAGACACTCGGGAGAAGTGTATGGTGTTTCCTGAAACATCTAAAAAACAAAGCAACAGAGCCTAGGGCACTTCCACTTATGGTCCTATAGCTTAGGGAAATTAAAATCAAAAAGATACAGCCACCCCAATGTTTGGGACGCCTCTGTTTACAAGAACCTCGTTTACCGTACAAGTTCAATATCACAGAAAGTGAAAAATGGATAAAGAACTTGTGGTACTTACGTACAATGCAGTATCACTCAGCAGTGAAATCTATGTCATCAGGCCCGTAGCAGCACAATGAGTGGATTCAGGTACGATGATTCTAACTGAAATAAGTCACACAGAAAAAGAAACATCATAAGATATCAGTAATACACGGAATGTAAACTTGGCTACACAGGAACTGAATTACAGAACAGAACAGGGTCTCAAATTTAGAAAACCAACTTATGCTTATTTAAGGGGAAAGGTGAGTTGGGGTGCTGCATAAAACCAGAGATTGAAATGAGCACAGATAAAGTTCCTTAAGCCAAATATGGAATAGACAAGAGCTACTCCTTGCTCAACGAAATGGACTCAACACCGCATATTAAACGCCTAAGAATGTACCTGACTCTTAAGTATCTTAAAACCTATGGATTGCTATGTCTCCGAAAGAGAATCAAGCATGTGTACAGGGACATAAACGCAGCAGTGATAGGATTGGAGAGGTTCGGTGAGCAAATGAAGACCCTTTGAAGTCATATTGCATGGTACCCATTCCACGGGTTTCAACTACCCAGGTTTAAGGTATTCTTCCTTCAGCTAAAACATGCATGTGGAACCTAGAGTATGATCAACCATGTGATCGGGAGACGTGTTCAAATATGTCTCAGTTTTCGTACCCTGGTACTCGGGTGCAACATTCCAGACGCTTTACTAACACTCTCCCGACTTGGAGAGTCAGTCCCTTTAACCTCCTGTTTGGCCCAGTTTGCAATTTCTGCGGAAGATGAACAGGAATAGCGAGAACCAATGAGAGACTAGCTGGAGGTGTCTGGACGGGCAAATTTAACTCTCATTTCCCACCAGGAAGAGGAAATAACCAAAGGCTCAGCGTGCCGTGCCGGAACCAGATTAGGGCCTGAAGCCATCCTGCGGTGTTGCGGCCAGCTCACAAGAAAGCGAGTTGAAGAAAGGAGCTCAGGGGCACTGTAATTCACAAACCTGCAGAGTTATAAATGACAACTATCGTCCAAAAATATACTGAAGTAAGGCTGCCAAGAGCACTTGAAAGCGGGGCAGAATTGCAGGAAACCGATTTCAGGAGGTAGACTGGAATTGCATTGAAAGCATAGGAAAAGAGGCAGAACGTCCACAATGATGCACTTGGCCAAAAAGGGCGTATGCGTTTTTTCCTGAATATATTCAGGAAAAAACGCATACGCCCTTTTTGGCCAACCAAGCAAGCTTGCAAAGGAAATCTGCACTACAATGAAGTCTCACTTCCCCCCGGTCAAAAGGGCCATCTGAAAAAAGTGTAAAATCCAGAAAGGCAGGACAGGCCATGGAGAACTGGGAGCCTTGTTATGCTGATGGGCGGGATGTAAATTGCCAACAGACACTCGGGAGAAGTGTATGGTGTTTCCTGAAACATCTAAAAAACAAAGCAACAGAGCCTAGGGCACTTCCACTTATGGTCCTATAGCTTAGGGAAATTAAAATCAAAAAGATACAGCCACCCCAATGTTTGGGACGCCTCTGTTTACAAGAACCTCGTTTACCGTACAAGTTCAATATCACAGAAAGTGAAAAATGGATAAAGAACTTGTGGTACTTACGTACAATGCAGTATCACTCAGCAGTGAAATCTATGTCATCAGGCCCGTAGCAGCACAATGAGTGGATTCAGGTACGATGATTCTAACTGAAATAAGTCACACAGAAAAAGAAACATCATAAGATATCAGTAATACACGGAATGTAAACTTGGCTACACAGGAACTGAATTACAGAACAGAACAGGGTCTCAAATTTAGAAAACCAACTTATGCTTATTTAAGGGGAAAGGTGAGTTGGGGTGCTGCATAAAACCAGAGATTGAAATGAGCACAGATAAAGTTCCTTAAGCCAAATATGGAATACACAAGAGCTACTCCTTGCTCAACGAAATGGACTCAACACCGCATATTAAACGCCTAAGAATGTACCTGACTCTTAAGTATCTTAAAACCTATGGATTGCTATGTCTCCGAAAGAGAATCAAGCATGTGTACAGGGACATAAACGCAGCAGTGATAGGATTGGAGAGGTTCGGTGAGCAAATGAAGACCCTTTGAAGTCATGTTGCATGGTACCCATTCCACGGGTTTCAACTACCCAGGTTTAAGGTATTCTTCCTTCAGCTAAAACATGCATGTGGAACCTAGAGTATGATCAACCATGTGATCGGGAGACGTGTTCAAATATGTCTCAGTTTTCGTACCCTGGTACTCGGGTGCAACATTCCAGACGCTTTACTAACACTCTCCCGACTTGGAGAGTCAGTCCCTTTAACCTCCTGTTTGGCCCAGTTTGCAATTTCTGCGGAAGATGAACAGGAATAGCGAGAACCAATGAGAGACTAGCTGGAGGTGTCTGGACGGGCAAATTTAACTCTCATTTCCCACCAGGAAGAGGAAATAACCAAAGGCTCAGCGTGCCGTGCCGGAACCAGATTAGGGCCTGAAGCCATCCTGCGGTGTTGCGGCCAGCTCACAAGAAAGCGAGTTGAAGAAAGGAGCTCAGGGGCACTGTAATTCACAAACCTGCAGAGTTATAAATGACAACTATCGTCCAAAAATATACTGAAGTAAGGCTGCCAAGAGGACTTGAAAGCGGGGCAGAATTGCAGGAAACCGATTTCAGGAGGTAGACTGGAATTGCATTGAAAGCATAGGAAAAGAGGCAGAACGTCCACAATGATGCACTTGGCCAAAAAGGGCGTATGCGTTTTTTCCTGAATATATTCAGGAAGAAACGCATACGCCCTTTTTGGCCAACCAAGCAAGCTTGCAAAGGAAATCTGCACTACAATGAAGTCTCACTTCCCCCCGGTCAAAAGGGCCATCTGAAAAAAGTGTAAAATCCAGAAAGGCAGGACAGGCCATGGAGAACTGGGAGCCTTGTTATGCTGATGGGCGGGATGTAAATTGCCAACAGACACTCGGGAGAAGTGTATGGTGTTTCCTGAAACATCTAAAAAACAAAGCAACAGAGCCTAGGGCACTTCCACTTATGGTCCTATAGCTTAGGGAAATTAAAATCAAAAAGATACAGCCACCCCAATGTTTGGGACGCCTCTGTTTACAAGAACCTCGTTTACCGTACAAGTTCAATATCACAGAAAGTGAAAAATGGATAAAGAACTTGTGGTACTTACGTACAATGCAGTATCACTCAGCAGTGAAATCTATGTCATCAGGCCCGTAGCAGCACAATGAGTGGATTCAGGTACGATGATTCTAACTGAAATAAGTCACACAGAAAAAGAAACATCATAAGATATCAGTAATACACGGAATGTAAACTTGGCTACACAGGAACTGAATTACAGAACAGAACAGGGTCTCAAATTTAGAAAACCAACTTATGCTTGTTTAAGGGGAAAGGTGAGTTGGGGTGCTGCATAAAACCAGAGATTGAAATGAGCACAGATAAAGTTCCTTAAGCCAAATATGGAATAGACAAGAGCTACTCCTTGCTCAACGAAATGGACTCAACACCGCATATTAAACGCCTAAGAATGTACCTGACTCTTAAGTATCTTAAAACCTATGGATTGCTATGTCTCCGAAAGAGAATCAAGCATGTGTACAGGGACATAAACGCAGCAGTGATAGGATTGGAGAGGTTCGGTGAGCAAATGAAGACCCTTTGAAGTCATATTGCATGGTACCCATTCCACGGGTTTCAACTACCCAGGTTTAAGGTATTCTTCCTTCAGCTAAAACATGCATGTGGAACCTAGAGTATGATCAACCATGTGATCGGGAGACGTGTTCAAATATGTCTCAGTTTTCGTACCCTGGTACTCGGGTGCAACATTCCAGACGCTTTACTAACACTCTCCCGACTTGGAGAGTCAGTCCCTTTAACCTCCTGTTTGGCCCAGTTTGCAATTTCTGCGGAAGATGAACAGGAATAGTGAGAACCAATGAGAGACTAGCTGGAGGTGTCTGGACGGGCAAATTTAACTCTCATTTCCCACCAGGAAGAGGAAATAACCAAAGGCTCAGCGTGCCGTGCCGGAACCAGATTAGGGCCTGAAGCCATCCTGCGGTGTTGCGGCCAGCTCACAAGAAAACGAGTTGAAGAAAGGAGCTCAGGGGCACTGTAATTCACAAACCTGCAGAGTTATAAATGACAACTATCGTCCAAAAATATACTGAAGTAAGGCTGCCAAGAGGAGTTGAAAGCGGGGCAGAATTGCAGGAAACCGATTTCAGGAGGTAGACTGGAATTGCATTGAAACCATAGGAAAAGAGGCAGAACGTCCACAATGATGCACTTGGCCAAAAAGGGCGTATGCGTTTTTTCCTGAATATATTCAGGAAAAAACGCATACGCCCTTTTTGGCCAACCAAGCAAGCTTGCAAAGGAAATCTGCACTACAATGAAGTCTCACTTCCCCCCGGTCAAAAGGGCCATCTGAAAAAAGTGTAAAATCCAGAAAGGCAGGACAGGCCATGGAGAACTGGGAGCCTTGTTATGCTGATGGGCGGGATGTCAATTGCCAACAGACACTCGGGAGAAGTGTATGGTGTTTCCTGAAACATCTAAAAAACAAAGCAACAGAGCCTAGGGCACTTCCACTTATGGTCCTATAGCTTAGGGAAATTAAAATCAAAAAGATACAGCCACCCCAATGTTTGGGACGCCTCTGTTTACAAGAACCTCGTTTACCGTACAAGTTCAATATCACAGAAAGTGAAAAATGGAGAAAGAACTTGTGGTACTTACGTACAATGCAGTATCACTCAGCAGTGAAATCTATGTCATCAGGCCCGTAGCAGCACAATGAGTGGATTCAGGTACGATGATTCTAACTGAAATAAGTCACACAGAGAAAGAAACATCATAAGATATCAGTAATACACGGAATGTAAACTTGGCTACACAGGAACTGAATTACAGAACAGAACAGGGTCTCAAATTTAGAAAACCAACTTATGCTTGTTTAAGGGTAAAGGTGAGTTGGGGTGCTGCATAAAACCAGAGATTGAAATGAGCACAGATAAAGTTCCTTAAGCCAAATATGGAATAGACAAGAGCTACTCCTTGCTCAACGAAATGGACTCAACACCGCATATTAAACGCCTAAGAATGTACCTGACTCTTAAGTATCTTAAAACCTATGGATTGCTATGTCTCCGAAAGAGAATCAAGCATGTGTACAGGGACATAAACGCAGCAGTGATAGGATTGGAGAGGTTCGGTGAGCAAATGAAGACCCTTTGAAGTCATATTGCATGGTACCCATTCCAAGGGTTTCAACTACCCAGGTTTAAGGTATTCTTCCTTCACCTAAAACATGCATGTGGAATCTAGAGTATGATCAACCATGTGATCGGGAGACGTGTTCAAATATGTCTCAGTTTTCGTACCCTGGTACTCGGGTGCAACATTCCAGATGCTTTACTAACACTCTCCCGACTTGGAGAGTCAGTCCCTTTAACCTCCTGTTTGGCCCAGTTTGCAATTTCTGCGGAAGATGGACAGGAATAGCGAGAACCAATGAGAGACTAGCTGGAGGTGTCTGGACGGGCAAATTTAACTCTCATTTCCCACCAGGAAGAGGAAATAACCAAAGGCTCAGCGTGCCGTGCCGGAACCAGATTAGGGCCTGAAGCCATCCTGCGGTGTTGCGGCCAGCTCACAAGAAAACGAGTTGAAGAAAGGAGCTCAGGGGCACTGTAATTCACAAACCTGCAGAGTTATAAATGACAACTATCGTCCAAAAATATACTGAAGTAAGGCTGCCAAGAGGACTTGAAAGCGGGGCAGAATTGCAGGAAACCGATTTCAGGAGGTAGACTGGAATTGCATTGAAAGCATAGGAAAAGAGGCAGAACGTCCACAATGATGCACTTGGCCAAAAAGGGCGTATGCGTTTTTTCCTGAATATATTCAGGAAAAAACGCATACGCCCTTTTTGGCCAACCAAGCAAGCTTGCAAAGGAAATCTGCACTACAATGAAGTCTCACTTCCCCCCCGGTCAAAAGGGCCATCTGAAAAAAGTGTAAAATCCAGAAAGGCAGGACAGGCCATGGAGAACTGGGAGCCTTGTTATGCTGATGGGCGGGATGTCAATTGCCAACAGACACTCGGGAGAAGTGTATGGTGTTTCCTGAAACATCTAAAAAACAAAGCAACAGAGCCTAGGGCACTTCCACTTATGGTCCTATAGCTTAGGGAAATTAAAATCAAAAAGATACAGCCACCCCAATGTTTGGGACGCCTCTGTTTACAAGAACCTCATTTACCGTACAAGTTCAGTATCACAGAAAGTGAAAAATGGATAAAGAACTTGTGGTACTTATGTACAATGCAGTATCACTCAGCAGTGAAATCTATGTCATCAGGCCCGTAGCAGCACAATGAGTGGATTCAGGTACGATGATTCTAACTGAAATAAGTCACACAGAAAAAGAAACATCATAATATATCAGTAATACACGGAATGTAAACTTGGCTACACAGGAACTGAATTACAGAACAGAACAGGGTCTCAAATTTAGAAAACCAACTTATGCTTGTTTAAGGGGAAAGGTGAGTTGGGGTGCTGCATAAAACCAGAGATTGAAATGAGCACAGATAAAGTTCCTTAAGCCAAATATGGAATAGACAAGAGCTACTCCTTGCTCAACGAAATGGACTCAACACCGCATATTAAACGCCTAAGAATGTACCTGACTCTTAAGTATCTTAAAACCTATGGATTGCTATGTCTCCGAAAGAGAATCAAGCATGTGTACAGGGACATAAACGCAGCAGTGATAGGATTGGAGAGGTTCGGTGAGCAAATGAAGACCCTTTGAAGTCATATTGCATGGTACCCATTCCACGGGTTTCAACTACCCAGGTTTAAGGTATTCTTCCTTCAGCTAAAACATGCATGTGGAACCTAGAGTATGATCAACCATGTGATCGGGAGACGTGTTCAAATATGTCTCAGTTTTCGTACCCTGGTACTCGGGTGCAACATTCCAGACGCTTTACTAACACTCTCCCGACTTGGAGAGTCAGTCCCTTTAACCTCCTGTTTGGCCCAGTTTGCAATTTCTGCGGAAGATGAACAGGAATAGCGAGAACCAATGAGAGACTAGCTGGAGGTGTCTGGACGGGCAAATTTAACTCTCATTTCCCACCAGGAAGAGGAAATAACCAAAGGCTCAGCGTGCCGTGCCGGAACCAGATTAGGGCCTGAAGCCATCCTGCGGTGTTGCGGCCAGCTCACAAGAAAACGAGTTGAAGAAAGGAGCTCAGGGGCACTGTAATTCACAAACCTGCAGAGTTATAAATGACAACTATCGTCCAAAAATATACTGAAGTAAGGCTGCCAAGAGGACTTGAAAGCGGGGCAGAATTGCAGGAAACCGATTTCAGGAGGTAGACTGGAATTGCATTGAAAGCATAGGAAAAGAGGCAGAACGTCCACAATGATGCACTTGGCCAAAAAGGGCGTATGCGTTTTTTCCTGAATATATTCAGGAAAAAACGCATACGCCCTTTTTGGCCAACCAAGCAAGCTTGCAAAGGAAATCTGCACTACAATGAAGTCTCACTTCCCCCCGGTCAAAAGGGCCATCGGAAAAAAGTGTAAAATCCAGAAAGGCAGGACAGGCCATGGAGAACTGGGAGCCTTGTTATGCTGATGGGCGGGATGTCAATTGCCAACAGACACTCGGGAGAAGTGTATGGTGTTTCCTGAAACATCTAAAAAACAAAGCAACAGAGCCTAGGGCACTTCCACTTATGGTCCTATAGCTTAGGGAAATTAAAATCAAAAAGATACAGCCACCCCAATGTTTGGGACGCCTCTGTTTACAAGAACCTCGTTTACCGTACAAGTTCAATATCACAGAAAGTGAAAAATGGAGAAAGAACTTGTGGTACTTACGTACAATGCAGTATCACTCAGCAGTGAAATCTATGTCATCAGGCCCGTAGCAGCACAATGAGTGGATTCAGGTACGATGATTCTAACTGAAATAAGTCACACAGAGAAAGAAACATCATAAGATATCAGTAATACACGGAATGTAAACTTGGCTACACAGGAACTGAATTACAGAACAGAACAGGGTCTCAAATTTAGAAAACCAACTTATGCTTGTTTAAGGGGAAAGGTGAGTTGGGGTGCTGCATAAAACCAGAGATTGAAATGAGCACAGATAAAGTTCCTTAAGCCAAATATGGAATAGACAAGAGCTACTGCTTGCTCAACAAAATGGACTCAACACCGCATATTAAACGCCTAAGAATGTACCTGACTCTTAAGTATCTTAAAACCTATGGATTGCTATGTCTCCGAAAGAGAATCAAGCATGTGTACAGGGACATAAACGCAGCAGTGATAGGATTGGAGAGGTTCGGTGAGCAAATGAAGACCCTTTGAAGTCATATTGCATGGTACCCATTCCACGGGTTTCAACTACCCAGGTTTAAGGTATTCTTCCTTCAGCTAAAACATGCATGTGGAACCTAGAGTATGATCAACCATGTGATCGGGAGACGTGTTCAAATATGTCTCAGTTTTCGTACCCTGGTACTCGGGTGCAACATTCCAGACGCTTTACTAACACTCTCCCGACTTGGAGAGTCAGTCCCTTTAACCTCCTGTTTGGCCCAGTTTGCAATTTCTGCGGAAGATGGACAGGAATAGCGAGAACCAATGAGAGACTAGCTGGAGGTGTCTGGACGGGCAAATTTAACTCTCATTTCCCACCAGGAAGAGGAAATAACCAAAGGCTCAGCGTGCCGTGCCGGAACCAGATTAGGGCCTGAAGCCATCCTGCGGTGTTGCGGCCAGCTCACAAGAAAACGAGTTGAAGAAAGGAGCTCAGGGGCACTGTAATTCACAAACCTGCAGAGTTATAAATGACAACTATCGTCCAAAAATATACTGAAGTAAGGCTGCCAAGAGGACTTGAAAGCGGGGCAGAATTGCAGGAAACCGATTTCAGGAGGTAGACTGGAATTGCATTGAAAGCATAGGAAAAGAGGCAGAACGTCCACAATGATGCACTTGGCCAAAAAGGGCGTATGCGTTTTTTCCTGAATATATTCAGGAAAAAACGCATACGCCCTTTTTGGCCAACCAAGCAAGCTTGCAAAGGAAATCTGCACTACAATGAAGTCTCACTTCCCCCCGGTCAAAAGGGCCATCGGAAAAAAGTGTAAAATCCAGAAAGGCAGGACAGGCCATGGAGAACTGGGAGCCTTGTTATGCTGATGGGCGGGATGTCAATTGCCAACAGACACTCGGGAGAAGTGTATGGTGTTTCCTGAAACATCTAAAAAACAAAGCAACAGAGCCTAGGGCACTTCCACTTATGGTCCTATAGCTTAGGGAAATTAAAATCAAAAAGATACAGCCACCCCAATGTTTGGGACGCCTCTGTTTACAAGAACCTCGTTTACCGTACAAGTTCAATATCACAGAAAGTGAAAAATGGAGAAAGAACTTGTGGTACTTACGTACAATGCAGTATCACTCAGCAGTGAAATCTATGTCATCAGGCCCGTAGCAGCACAATGAGTGGATTCAGGTACGATGATTCTAACTGAAATAAGTCACACAGAGAAAGAAACATCATAAGATATCAGTAATACACGGAATGTAAACTTGGCTACACAGGAACTGAATTACAGAACAGAACAGGGTCTCAAATTTAGAAAACCAACTTATGCTTGTTTAAGGGGAAAGGTGAGTTGGGGTGCTGCATAAAACCAGAGATTGAAATGAGCACAGATAAAGTTCCTTAAGCCAAATATGGAATAGACAAGAGCTACTCCTTGCTCAACGAAATGGACTCAACACCGCATATTAAACGCCTAAGAATGTACCTGACTCTTAAGTATCTTAAAACCTATGGATTGCTATGTCTCCGAAAGAGAATCAAGCATGTGTACAGGGACATAAACGCAGCAGTGATAGGATTGGAGAGGTTCGGTGAGCAAATGAAGACCCTTTGAAGTCATATTGCATGGTACCCATTCCACGGGTTTCAACTACCCAGGTTTAAGGTATTCTTCCTTCAGCTAAAACATGCATGTGGAACCTAGAGTATGATCAACCATGTGATCGGGAGACGTGTTCAAATATGTCTCAGTTTTCGTACCCTGGTACTCGGGTGCAACATTCCAGACGCTTTACTAACACTCTCCCGACTTGGAGAGTCAGTCCCTTTAACCTCCTGTTTGGCCCAGTTTGCAATTTCTGCGGAAGATGAACAGGAATAGCGAGAACCAATGAGAGACTAGCTGGAGGTGTCTGGACGGGCAAATTTAACTCTCATTTCCCACCAGGAAGAGGAAATAACCAAAGGCTCAGCGTGCCGTGCCGGAACCAGATTAGGGCCTGAAGCCATCCTGCGGTGTTGCGGCCAGCTCACAAGAAAACGAGTTGAAGAAAGGAGCTCAGGGGCACTGTAATTCACAAACCTGCAGAGTTATAAATGACAACTATCGTCCAAAAATATACTGAAGTAAGGCTGCCAAGAGGAGTTGAAAGCGGGGCAGAATTGCAGGAAACCGATTTCAGGAGGTAGACTGGAATTGCATTGAAACCATAGGAAAAGAGGCAGAACGTCCACAATGATGCACTTGGCCAAAAAGGGCGTATGCGTTTTTTCCTGAATATATTCAGGAAAAAACGCATACGCCCTTTTTGGCCAACCAAGCAAGCTTGCAAAGGAAATCTGCACTACAATGAAGTCTCACTTCCCCCCGGTCAAAAGGGCCATCTGAAAAAAGTGTAAAATCCAGAAAGGCAGGACAGGCCATGGAGAACTGGGAGCCTTGTTATGCTGATGGGCGGGATGTCAATTGCCAACAGACACTCGGGAGAAGTGTATGGTGTTTCCTGAAACATCTAAAAAACAAAGCAACAGAGCCTAGGGCACTTCCACTTATGGTCCTATAGCTTAGGGAAATTAAAATCAAAAAGATACAGCCACCCCAATGTTTGGGACGCCTCTGTTTACAAGAACCTCGTTTACCGTACAAGTTCAATATCACAGAAAGTGAAAAATGGAGAAAGAACTTGTGGTACTTACGTACAATGCAGTATCACTCAGCAGTGAAATCTATGTCATCAGGCCCGTAGCAGCACAATGAGTGGATTCAGGTACGATGATTCTAACTGAAATAAGTCACACAGAGAAAGAAACATCATAAGATATCAGTAATACACGGAATGTAAACTTGGCTACACAGGAACTGAATTACAGAACAGAACAGGGTCTCAAATTTAGAAAACCAACTTATGCTTGTTTAAGGGTAAAGGTGAGTTGGGGTGCTGCATAAAACCAGAGATTGAAATGAGCACAGATAAAGTTCCTTAAGCCAAATATGGAATAGACAAGAGCTACTCCTTGCTCAACGAAATGGACTCAACACCGCATATTAAACGCCTAAGAATGTACCTGACTCTTAAGTATCTTAAAACCTATGGATTGCTATGTCTCCGAAAGAGAATCAAGCATGTGTACAGGGACATAAACGCAGCAGTGATAGGATTGGAGAGGTTCGGTGAGCAAATGAAGACCCTTTGAAGTCATATTGCATGGTACCCATTCCACGGGTTTCAACTACCCAGGTTTAAGGTATTCTTCCTTCAGCTAAAACATGCATGTGGAACCTAGAGTATGATCAACCATGTGATCGGGAGACGTGTTCAAATATGTCTCAGTTTTCGTACCCTGGTACTCGGGTGCAACATTCCAGACGCTTTACTAACACTCTCCCGACTTGGAGAGTCAGTCCCTTTAACCTCCTGTTTGGCCCAGTTTGCAATTTCTGCGGAAGATGAACAGGAATAGCGAGAACCAATGAGAGACTAGCTGGAGGTGTCTGGACGGGCAAATTTAACTCTCATTTCCCACCAGGAAGAGGAAATAACCAAAGGCTCAGCGTGCCGTGCCGGAACCAGATTAGGGCCTGAAGCCATCCTGCGGTGTTGCGGCCAGCTCACAAGAAAACGAGTTGAAGAAAGGAGCTCAGGGGCACTGTAATTCACAAACCTGCAGAGTTATAAATGACAACTATCGTCCAAAAATATACTGAAGTAAGGCTGCCAAGAGGACTTGAAAGCGGGGCAGAATTGCAGGAAACCGATTTCAGGAGGTAGACTGGAATTGCATTGAAAGCATAGGAAAAGAGGCAGAACGTCCACAATGATGCACTTGGCCAAAAAGGGCGTATGCGTTTTTTCCTGAATATATTCAGGAAAAAACGCATACGCCCTTTTTGGCCAACCAAGCAAGCTTGCAAAGGAAATCTGCACTACAATGAAGTCTCACTTCCCCCCGGTCAAAAGGGCCATCTGAAAAAAGTGTAAAATCCAGAAAGGCAGGACAGGCCATGGAGAACTGGGAGCCTTGTTATGCTGATGGGCGGGATGTCAATTGCCAACAGACACTCGGGAGAAGTGTATGGTGTTTCCTGAAACATCTAAAAAACAAAGCAACAGAGCCTAGGGCACTTCCACTTATGGTCCTATAGCTTAGGGAAATTAAAATCAAAAAGATACAGCCACCCCAATGTTTGGGACGCCTCTGTTTACAAGAACCTCGTTTACCGTACAAGTTCAATATCACAGAAAGTGAAAAATGGATAAAGAACTTGTGGTACTTACGTACAATGCAGTATCACTCAGCAGTGAAATCTATGTCATCAGGCCCGTAGCAGCACAATGAGTGGATTCAGGTACGATGATTCTAACTGAAATAAATCACACAGAAAAAGAAACATCATAAGATATCAGTAATACACGGAATGTAAACTTGGCTACACAGGAACTGAATTACAGAACAGAACAGGGTCTCAAATTTAGAAAACCAACTTATGCTTGTTTAAGGGGAAAGGTGAGTTGGGGTGCTGCATAAAACCAGAGATTGAAATGAGCACAGATAAAGTTCCTTAAGCCAAATATGGAATAGACAAGAGCTACTCCTTGCTCAACGAAATGGACTCAACACCGCATATTAAACGCCTAAGAATGTACCTGACTCTTAAGTATCTTAAAACCTATGGATTGCTATGTCTCCGAAAGAGAATCAAGCATGTGTACAGGGACATAAACGCAGCAGTGATAGGATTGGAGAGGTTCGGTGAGCAAATGAAGACCCTTTGAAGTCATATTGCATGGTACCCATTCCAAGGGTTTCAACTACCCAGGTTTAAGGTATTCTTCCTTCAGCTAAAACATGCATGTGGAACCCAGAGTATGATCAACCATGTGAATGGGAGACCTGTTCAAATATGTCTCAGTTTTCATACCCTGGTACTCGGGTGCAACATTCCAGACGCTTTACTAACACTCTCCCGACTTGGAGAGTCAGTCCCTTTAACCTCCTGTTTGGCCCAGTTTGCAATTTCTGCGGAAGATGGACAGGAATAGCGAGAACCAATGAGAGACTAGCTGGAGGTGTCTGGGCGGGCAAATTTAACTCTCATTTCCCACCAGGAAGAGGAAATAACCAAAGGCTCAGCGTGCCGTGCCGGAACCAGATTAGGGCCTGAAGCCATCCTGCGGTGTTGCGGCCAGCTCACAAGAAAACGAGTTGAAGAAAGGAGCTCAGGGGCACTGTAATTCACAAACCTGCAGAGTTATAAATGACAACTATCGTCCAAAAATATACTGAAGTAAGGCTGCCAAGAGGACTTGAAAGCGGGGCAGAATTGCAGGAAACCGATTTCAGGAGGTAGACTGGAATTGCATTGAAAGCATAGGAAAAGAGGCAGAACGTCCACAATGATGCACTTGGCCAAAAAGGGCGTATGCGTTTTTTCCTGAATATATTCAGGAAAAAACGCATACGCCCTTTTTGGCCAACCAAGCAAGCTTGCAAAGGAAATCTGCACTACAATGAAGTCTCACTTCCCCCCCGGTCAAAAGGGCCATCTGAAAAAAGTGTAAAATCCAGAAAGGCAGGACAGGCCATGGAGAACTGGGAGCCTTGTTATGCTGATGGGCGGGATGTAAATTGCCAACAGACACTCGGGAGAAGTGTATGGTGTTTCCTGAAACATCTAAAAAACAAAGCAACAGAGCCTAGGGCACTTCCACTTATGGTCCTATAGCTTAGGGAAATTAAAATCAAAAAGATACAGCCACCCCAATGTTTGGGACGCCTCTGTTTACAAGAACCTCGTTTACCGTACAAGTTCAATATCACAGAAAGTGAAAAATGGATAAAGAACTTGTGGTACTTACGTACAATGCAGTATCACTCAGCAGTGAAATCTATGTCATCAGGCCCGTAGCAGCACAATGAGTGGATTCAGGTACGATGATTCTAACTGAAATAAGTCACACAGAGAAAGAAACATCATAAGATATCAGTAATACACGGAATGTAAACTTGGCTACACAGGAACTGAATTACAGAACAGAACAGGGTCTCACATTTAGAAAACCAACTTATGCTTGTTTAAGGGTAAAGGTGAGTTGGGGTGCTGCATAAAACCAGAGATTGAAATGAGCACAGATAAAGTTCCTTAAGCCAAATATGGAATAGACAAGAGCTACTCCTTGCTCAACGAAATGGACTCAACACCGCATATTAAACGCCTAAGAATGTACCTGACTCTTAAGTATCTTAAAACCTATGGATTGCTATGTCTCCGAAAGAGAATCAAGCATGTGTACAGGGACATAAACGCAGCAGTGATAGGATTGGAGAGGTTCGGTGAGCAAATGAAGACCCTTTGAAGTCATATTGCATGGTACCCATTCCAAGGGTTTCAACTACCCAGGTTTAAGGTATTCTTCCTTCAGCTAAAACATGCATGTGGAACCCAGAGTATGATCAACCATGTGAACGGGAGACCTGTTCAAATATGTCTCAGTTTTCGTACCCTGGTACTCGGGTGCAACATTCCAGACGCTTTACTAACACTCTCCCGACTTGGAGAGTCAGTCCCTTTAACCTCCTGTTTGGCCCAGTTTGCAATTTCTGCGGAAGATGGACAGGAATAGCGAGAACCAATGAGAGACTAGCTGGAGGTGTCTGGGCGGGCAAATTTTACTCTCATTTCCCACCAGGAAGAGGAAATAACCAAAGGCTCAGCGTGCCGTGCCGGAACCAGATTAGGGCCTGAAGCCATCCTGCGGTGTTGCGGCCAGCTCACAAGAAAACGAGTTGAAGAAAGGAGCTCAGGGGCACTGTAATTCACAAACCTGCAGAGTTATAAATGACAACTATCGTCCAAAAATATACTGAAGTAAGGCTGCCAAGAGGACTTGAAAGCGGGGCAGAATTGCAGGAAACCGATTTCAGGAGGTAGACTGGAATTGCATTGAAAGCATAGGAAAAGAGGCAGAACGTCCACAATGATGCACTTGGCCAAAAAGGGCGTATGCGTTTTTTCCTGAATATATTCAGGAAAAAACGCATACGCCCTTTTTGGCCAACCAAGCAAGCTTGCAAAGGAAATCTGCACTACAATGAAGTCTCACTTCCCCCCGGTCAAAAGGGCCATCTGAAAAAAGTGTAAAATCCAGAAAGGCAGGACAGGCCATGGAGAACTGGGAGCCTTGTTATGCTGATGGGCGGGATGTCAATTGCCAACAGACACTCGGGAGAAGTGTATGGTGTTTCCTGAAACATCTAAAAAACAAAGCAACAGAGCCTAGGGCACTTCCACTTATGGTCCTATAGCTTAGGGAAATTAAAATCCAAAAGATACAGCCACCCCAATGTTTGGGACGCCTCTGTTTACAAGAACCTCGTTTACCGTACAAGTTCAATATCACAGAAAGTGAAAAATGGATAAAGAACTTGTGGTACTTACGTACAATGCAGTATCACTCAGCAGTGAAATCTATGTCATCAGGCCCGTAGCAGCACAATGAGTGGATTCAGGTACGATGATTCTAACTGAAATAAGTCACACAGAAAAAGAAACATCATAAGATATCACTAATACACGGAATGTAAACTTGGCTACACAGGAACTGAATTACAGAACAGAACAGGGTCTCAAATTTAGAAAACCAACTTATGCTTGTTTAAGGGTAAAGGTGAGTTGGGGTGCTGCATAAAACCAGAGATTGAAATGAGCACAGATAAAGTTCCTTAAGCCAAATATGGAATAGACAAGAGCTACTCCTTGCTCAACGAAATGGACTCAACACCGCATATTAAACGCCTAAGAATGTACCTGACTCTTAAGTATCTTAAAACCTATGGATTGCTATGTCTCCGAAAGAGAATCAAGCATGTGTACAGGGACATAAACGCAGCAGTGATAGGATTGGAGAGGTTCGGTGAGCAAATGAAGACCCTTTGAAGTCATATTGCATGGTACCCATTCCACGGGTTTCAACTACCCAGGTTTAAGGTATTCTTCCTTCAGCTAAAACATGCATGTGGAACCTAGAGTATGATCAACCATGTGATCGGGAGACGTGTTCAAATATGTCTCAGTTTTCGTACCCTGGTACTCGGGTGCAACATTCCAGACGCTTTACTAACACTCTCCCGACTTGGAGAGTCAGTCCCTTTAACCTCCTGTTTGGCCCAGTTTGCAATTTCTGCGGAAGATGAACAGGAATAGCGAGAACCAATGAGAGACTAGCTGGAGGTGTCTGGACGGGCAAATTTAACTCTCATTTCCCACCAGGAAGAGGAATTAACCAAAGGCTCAGCGTGCCATGCCGGAACCAGATTAGGGCCTGAAGCCATCCTGCGGTGTTGCGGCCAGCTCACAAGAAAACGAGTTGAAGAAAGGAGCTCAGGGGCACTGTAATTCACAAACCTGCAGAGTTATAAATGACAACTATCGTCCAAAAATATACTGAAGTAAGGCTGCCAAGAGGACTTGAAAGCGGGGCAGAATTGCAGGAAACCGATTTCAGGAGGTAGACTGGAATTGCATTGAAAGCATAGGAAAAGAGGCAGAACGTCCACAATGATGCACTTGGCCAAAAAGGGCGTATGCGTTTTTTCCTGAATATATTCAGGAAAAAACGCATACGCCCTTTTTGGCCAACCAAGCAAGCTTGCAAAGGAAATCTGCACTACAATGAAGTCTCACTTCCCCCCCCCCCCGGTCAAAAGGGCCATCTGAAAAAAGTGTAAAATCCAGAAAGGCAGGACAGGCCATGGAGAACTGGGAGCCTTGTTATGCTGATGGGCGGGATGTCAATTGCCAACAGACACTCGGGAGAAGTGTATGGTGTTTCCTGAAACATCTAAAAAACAAAGCAACAGAGCCTAGGGCACTTCCACTTATGGTCCTATAGCTTAGGGAAATTAAAATCAAAAAGATACAGCCACCCCAATGTTTGGGACGCCTCTGTTTACAAGAACCTCGTTTACCGTACAAGTTCAATATCACAGAAAGTGAAAAATGGATAAAGAACTTGTGGTACTTACGTACAATGCAGTATCACTCAGCAGTGAAATCTATGTCATCAGGCCCGTAGCAGCACAATGAGTGGATTCAGGTACGATGATTCTAACTGAAATAAGTCACACAGAGAAAGAAACATCATAAGATATCAGTAATACACGGAATGTAAACTTGGCTACACAGGAACTGAATTACAGAACAGAACAGGGTCTCAAATTTAGAAAACCAACTTATGCTTGTTTAAGGGGAAAGGTGAGTTGGGGTGCTGCATAAAACCAGAGATTGAAATGAGCACAGATAAAGTTCCTTAAGCCAAATATGGAATAGACAAGAGCTACTCCTTGCTCAACGAAATGGACTCAACACCGCATATTAAACGCCTAAGAATGTACCTGACTCTTAAGTATCTTAAAACCTATGGATTGCTATGTCTCCGAAAGAGAATCAAGCATGTGTACAGGGACATAAACGCAGCAGTGATAGGATTGGAGAGGTTCGGTGAGCAAATGAAGACCCTTTGAAGTCATATTGCATGGTACCCATTCCACGGGTTTCAACTACCCAGGTTTAAGGTATTCTTCCTTCAGCTAAAACATGCATGTGGAACCTAGAGTATGATCAACCATGTGATCGGGAGACGTGTTCAAATATGTCTGAGTTTTCGTACCCTGGTACTCGGGTGCAACATTCCAGACGCTTTACTAACACTCTCCCGACTTGGAGAGTCAGTCCCTTTAACCTCCTGTTTGGCCCAGTTTGCAATTTCTGCGGAAGATGAACAGGAATAGCGAGAACCAATGAGAGACTAGCTGGAGGTGTCTGGACGGGCAAATTTAACTCTCATTTCCCACCAGGAAGAGGAAATAACCAAAGGCTCAGCGTGCCGTGCCGGAACCAGATTAGGGCCTGAAGCCATCCTGCGGTGTTGCGGCCAGCTCACAAGAAAACGAGTTGAAGAAAGGAGCTCAGGGGCACTGTAATTCACAAACCTGCAGAGTTATAAATGACAACTATCGTCCAAAAATATACTGAAGTAAGGCTGCCAAGAGGACTTGAAAGCGGGGCAGAATTGCAGGAAACCGATTTCAGGAGGTAGACTGGAATTGCATTGAAAGCATAGGAAAAGAGGCAGAACGTCCACAATGATGCACTTGGCCAAAAAGGGCGTATGCGTTTTTTCCTGAATATATTCAGGAAAAAACGCATACGCCCTTTTTGGCCAACCAAGCAAGCTTGCAAAGGAAATCTGCACTACAAAGAAGTCTCACTGCCCCCCGGTCAAAAGGGCCATCTGAAAAAAGTGTAAAATCCAGAAAGGCAGGACAGGCCATGGAGAACTGGGAGCCTTGTTATGCTGATGGGCGGGATGTCAATTGCCAACAGACACTCGGGAGAAGTGTATGGTGTTTCCTGAAACATCTAAAAAACAAAGCAACAGAGCCTAGGGCACTTCCACTTATGGTCCTATAGCTTAGGGAAATTAAAATCAAAAAGATACAGCCACCCCAATGTTTGGGACGCCTCTGTTTACAAGAACCTCGTTTACCGTAC
Source organism: Globicephala melas (assembly GCF_963455315.2). Lineage (NCBI taxonomy): Eukaryota > Metazoa > Chordata > Mammalia > Artiodactyla > Delphinidae > Globicephala > Globicephala melas. The sequence goes on along the minus strand of NW_027207279.1, from coordinate 242,336 downwards.
AAGTTCAATATCACAGAAAGTGAAAAATGGATAAAGAACTTGTGGTACTTACGTACAATGCAGTATCACTCAGCAGTGAAATCTATGTCATCAGGCCCGTAGCAGCACAATGAGTGGATTCAGGTACGATGATTCTAACTGAAATAAGTCACACAGAAAAAGAAACATCATAAGATATCAGTAATACACGGAATGTAAACTTGGCTACACAGGAACTGAATTACAGAACAGAACAGGGTCTCAAATTTAGAAAACCAACTTATGCTTGTTTAAGGGGAAAGGTGAGTTGGGGTGCTGCATAAAACCAGAGATTGAAATGAGCACAGATAAAGTTCCTTAAGCCAAATATGGAATAGACAAGAGCTACTCCTTGCTCAACGAAATGGACTCAACACCGCATATTAAACGCCTAAGAATGTACCTGACTCTTAAGTATCTTAAAACCTATGGATTGCTATGTCTCCGAAAGAGAATCAAGCGTGTGTACAGGGACATAAACGCAGCAGTGATAGGATTGGAGAGGTTCGGTGAGCAAATGAAGACCCTTTGAAGTCATATTGCATGGTACCCATTCCACGGGTTTCAACTACCCAGGTTTAAGGTATTCTTCCTTCAGCTAAAACATGCATGTGGAACCTAGAGTATGATCAACCATGTGATCGGGAGACGTGTTCAAATATGTCTCAGTTTTCGTACCCTGGTACTCGGGTGCAACATTCCAGACGCTTTACTAACACTCTCCCGACTTGGAGAGTCAGTCCCTTTAACCTCCTGTTTGGCCCAGTTTGCAATTTCTGCGGAAGATGAACAGGAATAGCGAGAACCAATGAGAGACTAGCTGGAGGTGTCTGGACGGGAAAATTTAACTCTCATTTCCCACCAGGAAGAGGAAATAACCAAAGGCTCAGCGTGCCGTGCCGGAACCAGATTAGGGCCTGAAGCCATCCTGCGGTGTTGCGGCCAGCTCACAAGAAAACGAGTTGAAGAAAGGAGCTCAGGGGCACTGTAATTCACAAACCTGCAGAGTTATAAATGACAACTATCGTCCAAAAATATACTGAAGTAAGGCTGCCAAGAGGACTTGAAAGCGGGGCAGAATTGCAGGAAACCGATTTCAGGAGGTAGACTGGAATTGCATTGAAAGCATAGGAAAAGAGGCAGAACGTCCACAATGATGCACTTGGCCAAAAAGGGCGTATGCGTTTTTTCCTGAATATATTCAGGAAAAAACGCATACGCCCTTTTTGGCCAACCAAGCAAGCTTGCAAAGGAAATCTGCACTACAATGAAGTCTCACTTACCCCCGGTCAAAAGGGCCATCGGAAAAAGTGTAAAATCCAGAAAGGCAGGACAGGCCATGGAGAACTGGGAGCCTTGTTATGCTGATGGGCGGGATGTCAATTGCCAACAGACACTCGGGAGAAGTGTATGGTGTTTCCTGAAACATCTAAAAAACAAAGCAACAGAGCCTAGGGCACTTCCACTTATGGTCCTATAGCTTAGGGAAATTAAAATCAAAAAGATACAGCCACCCCAATGTTTGGGACGCCTCTGTTTACAAGAACCTCGTTTACCGTACAAGTTCAATATCACAGAAAGTGAAAAATGGAGAAAGAACTTGTGGTACTTACGTACAATGCAGTATCACTCAGCAGTGAAATCTATGTCATCAGGCCCGTAGCAGCACAATGAGTGGATTCAGGTACGATGATTCTAACTGAAATAAGTCACACAGAGAAAGAAACATCATAAGATATCAGTAATACACGGAATGTAAACTTGGCTACACAGGAACTGAATTACAGAACAGAACAGGGTCTCAAATTTAGAAAACCAACTTATGCTTGTTTAAGGGGAAAGGTGAGTTGGGGTGCTGCATAAAACCAGAGATTGAAATGAGCACAGATAAAGTTCCTTAAGCCAAATATGGAATAGACAAGAGCTACTCCTTGCTCAACGAAATGGACTCAACACCGCATATTAAACGCCTAAGAATGTACCTGACTCTTAAGTATCTTAAAACCTATGGATTGCTATGTCTCCGAAAGAGAATCAAGCATGTGTACAGGGACATAAACGCAGCAGTGATAGGATTGGAGAGGTTCGGTGAGCAAATGAAGACCCTTTGAAGTCATATTGCATGGTACCCATTCCACGGGTTTCAACTACCCAGGTTTAAGGTATTCTTCCTTCACCTAAAACATGCATGTGGAATCTAGAGTATGATCAACCATGTGATCGGGAGACGTGTTCAAATATGTCTCAGTTTTTGTACCCTGGTACTCGGGTGCAACATTCCAGATGCTTTACTAACACTCTCCCGACTTGGAGAGTCAGTCCCTTTAACCTCCTGTTTGGCCCAGTTTGCAATTTCTGCGGAAGATGGACAGGAATAGCGAGAACCAATGAGAGACTAGCTGGAGGTGTCTGGACGGGCAAATTTAACTCTCATTTCCCATCAGGAAGAGGAAATAACCAAAGGCTCAGCGTGCCGTGCCGGAACCAGATTAGGGCCTGAAGCCATCCTGCGGTGTTGCGGCCAGCTCACAAGAAAACGAGTTGAAGAAAGGAGCTCAGGGGCACTGTAATTCACAAACCTGCAGAGTTATAAATGACAACTATCGTCCAAAAATATACTGAAGTAAGGCTGCCAAGAGGACTTGAAAGCGGGGCAGAATTGCAGGAAACCGATTTCAGGAGGTAGACTGGAATTGCATTGAAAGCATAGGAAAAGAGGCAGAACGTCCACAATGATGCACTTGGCCAAAAAGGGCGTATGCGTTTTTTCCTGAATATATTCAGGAAAAAACGCATACGCCCTTTTTGGCCAACCAAGCAAGCTTGCAAAGGAAATCTGCACTACAATGAAGTCTCACTTCCCCCCCGGTCAAAAGGGCCATCTGAAAAAAGTGTAAAATCCAGAAAGGCAGGACAGGCCATGGAGAACTGGGAGCCTTGTTATGCTGATGGGCGGGATGTAAATTGCCAACAGACACTCGGGAGAAGTGTATGGTGTTTCCTGAAACATCCAGAAAACAAAGCAACAGAGCCTAGGGCACTTCCACTTATGGTCCTATAGCTTAGGGAAATTAAAATCAAAAAGACACAGCCACCCCAAAGTTTGGGACGCCTCTGTTTACAAGAACCTCGTTTACCGTACACGTTCAACATCGCAGAAAGTGAAAAATGGATAAAGAAGTTGTGGTATTTACTTACAAAGCAATATCACTCAGCAATGAAATCTATGTCATCAGGCCCTTAGCAGCACAATGAGTGGATTCAGGTATGATGATTCTAACTGAAATAAGTCACACAGAAAAAGAAACATCATAAGATATCACTAATACACGGAATGTAAACTTGGCTACACAGGAACTGAATTCCAAAACAGAACAGGGTCTCAAATTTAGAAAACCAACTTATGCTTGCTTAAGGGGAAAGGTGAGTTGGGGTGCTGCATAAAACCAGAGATTGAAATGAGCACAGATAACGTTCTATAAGGCAAATATGGAATAGACAAGATCTACTCCTTGCTCAACGAAATGGACTCAACACCCCATATTCAACGCCTAGGAATATACCTGCCTAGTAAGAATCATAAAAGCAATGGATTTATATATCTCTGTAAGAGAATCAAGAGTGTGTACAGCGGCATTAAAGCAGTGAAAATCAGCTAAATCCCATATTAAAAATAAATTTCTTAAACAAAACACAATGACAGTGAAATAGAGAGCAATACTTAAGTAATTCATTCAAGGCTTCTGATGCAACCTGCATTTACCATATCTACACCCAGAGCTGGGTGACACATAAGGCTGGACACTTGGGGCTCATAAGATTGGTGAGGTTCGGTGAGCAAATGCAGACCCTTTGAAGTCATATTGCATGGTACCCATTCCATGGGTCTCAACTCTCCAGGTTTAAGGGATTCTTCCTTTAGCTAAAACATGCATGTGGAACCCAGAGTATGATCCACCGTGTGATCGAGAAACGTGTTCAAATGTGTCTCACTTTTCGTTCCCTGGTACTCGGGTGCAACATTCCAGACACTTTACTAACACTCTCCCGACTTGGAGAGTCAGTCCCTTTAACCTCCTGTTTGGCTCAGTTTGCAATTTCTGCGGAAGATGAACAGGAATAGGGAGAACCAATGAGAGACTAGCTGGAGGTGTCTGGACGGGCAAATTTAACTCTCATTTCCCACAGGGAAGAGGAATAAACCAAAGGCTCAGCATGCCGTGCCGGAACCAGATTAGGGCCTGAAGCAATCCTGCGGTGTTGTGGCCAGCTCAAAAGAAAGCGAGTTGAAGAAAGGAGCTCAGGGGCACTGTAATTCACAAACCTGCAGATTTATAAATGACAGCTATTGTCCGAAAATATACTGAAGTAGGGCTGCCAAGAGGACTTGAATGCGGGGCAGAATTGCAGGAAACCGATTTCAGGAGGAATCGGAATTGGATTGCATTTAAAACACAGGAAAAGAGGAAGAACTTCGACAATGATGCACTTGGTCAAAAAGGGCGTATGTGTTTTTTCCTGAATATATTCAGGAAAAAACGCATACGCCCTTTTTGGCCAACCAAGCAAGTTTGCAAAGGAAATCTGCACTACAATGAAGTCTCACTTCCCCCCGGTCAAAAGGGCCATCTGAAAAAAGTGTAAAATCCAGAAAGGCAGAACAGGCCACGGAGAACTGGGAGCCTTGTTATGCTGATGGGCGGGATGTAAATTCCCAACAGCCGCTCTGTAGAAGTGTATGGTGTTTCCTGAAACATCTAAAAAACAAAGCAACAGAGCCTAGGGCACTTCCACTTATGGTCCTATAGCTTAGGGAAATTAAAATCAAAAAGACACAGCCACCCCAAAATTTGGGACGGCTCTTTTTACAGGAATCTCTTCTGCGGCACAAGTTAAATATCCCAGAGAGCAAATAATGGATAAAGAAGTTGCGGTACTTATGTACAACAGAATACCACTCAGCAATGAAATCTATGTCACCAGGCCCGTACCAGCATAATGAGTGGATTGAGGCACGATGATTCTAAGTGAAATAAGTCACACAGAAAAAGAAACATCATAAGGTATCACTAATACACGGAATGTGAACTTGGCTACACATGAACTGAATTACAAAACAGAACAGGGTCTCAAATTTAGAAAACCAACTTATGCTTGCTTAAGGGGGAAGGTGAGTTGGGGTGCTGCATAAAAGCAGAGTTTGAAATTAGCACAGATACCGTTCCATAAGCCAAATATGTAATAGACAAGGCCTACCCCTTGCTCAACGAAATGGATTCAACAATGAGGTATCACCTCACACCTGGTAGAATAAGCATCATAGAAAATCTACAAACAAAAAATGCTGGAAAGGGTGTGGAGAAAAGGAACCCTCTTCCACTATTGTTGGGAATATAAATTGATACAGTCATTATGGAGAACAATATGGAATTTCTTAAGAAACTAACAATAGAATTACCATATGATACAGCAATCCCAGTACTGGACATATACCCAGACAAAACCATAAATCAAAAAGAGTCATTCACCGCAATGCTCATTGCATCACTATTTACAATATCGAGGTAATGGAAGCAACCTAAATGCCCACAGACAGACGAATGCATAAAGCTGTGGTACATATATAAAATGGAATATTACTAAGCCATGAAAAGGAATGAAATTGGGTCATTTGTAGAGACGTCGATGGATCTAGAGACTGTCATACAGAGTGAAGTAAGTCAGAAAGAGAAAAACAAATCTTGTATATTCATGCATATATGTGGAACCTAGAAAAACTGTACAGATTAACCATTTTGCAAGGCATAAATAGAGCAACAGATGTAGACAACAAACGTATGGACAACAAGGGGGGAAAGCTGTTGGGGGGGTGGTGGTGGGAGGAGTTGAGAGACTGGGATTGGCATGTATACATTTATATGTATAAAATAGATAACCAATAAGAACCTGCTGTATAAAAATATAAAATAAAATTCAAAATTAAAAAGAAATAAAATTTAAAAAATAAAACAGAAAAAACAATTATTCCCTGCACATACATGTATTTATATGAATAAATTATTTCCATGCTTATATCTGTAAATACAAAAAAGAGGAATAAAATCTACCTTGAACCAAAAACGAAAAAGAGAAAAAAACACAGAACCCACCAGTTACACAGAGGAAAACCGTATCAGGGTACTTGCTCCAGTTGTAAACAATTCTGAAGTTGGTCAGTGGTGGGGAATCGTCTCCCATTCAGCCAGCAGCCCCCACGCAACAAGCGTCCTCATTGCAAAGCTGGGACACCGTGCCGAGGCATCTGTGAGTAAACGTGAGCTGAGCCCCAGGCCAGTTGCTGCTGAACTATTCCCACCCGTCCCAGGTAAAACACCTGAATATATACAAGGACTTGAAAGCCTAGAGGAAGGGCCATAGAGCCACACGAGTGACAGCATGCCGGCCGACTTGGTGCCTGCAGGCCAGCCAGGATGGTCCTGGCCCTGGGTGCTCTTCTGGAAGATTTCCATTTCCCTGCCTGAGATACCCGTCCTGTCCCTGCCCCCACTGCTTTTTTCCTTCCTCACCTCTGCCCAGGGAGAAATTCCAGCAGCAGGTATGGGTGACACATCCTCTTCTTTAGCAGGTGGCAACCTGGCAACTGCTGCAGAAAGTCCAGCAGAGCCCCACTCACACTGGGCCACCCACAAAGCCGTGGCCTCTCACTCCCTCCCACCAGCCCAGCCCCGAGACTGCTGACAGGGCAGAGAAAATGGCGTCAGGCACGGCTGCAGGGGCTCTTGCTGCCTGGAGTGGTATTTATATTGATCTCAACCCAGGCACACCTGGGGAGGGCTGGCCGGCACGGTAAGGCTGCCCAGGTCAGCCAATCATCACCCCTCAGGGGCTCACAGTTGCAGAAAATGGAACTTGCTGAACCGGCCAGGTCCAAGGAACAGGTGTGGGCTCCTGAGAGTCAGGATAGACAAGGGACTGCAGCTTTGGCTTGTTTTCTAATCATTTTATCTGGCCCATGAGTGGGAGACAACTTCAAGAAAACCCTCTCCTAATGAGAGGAACCCAGGAGTCAGGGAGAGGAGGGGTGGGTGGTGGTTGGAGACAGAGGCCTGGTGCCCCGGGTGCAGTGGAAGTCTCTGGAAGACCAGGTGGAGGGAGGCCTCATGGAGTGATGCCCAGGGTCACAGACCTGTCGCAGCTGCTGTTTGTTAGTTCAAGTCCTGCTCTGAGGTGCTCTGTGTCAGCTCTGAGCGACAGGTGAACTGGGGGTGCTCTGCAATGAGGGCTATGTGCACGGTTCCTGTGTGCCCAGCCCTGCCACGGTACCTGCAAGGGTAGCTCTGTATCCTGGGAGGGGCCTGATCACAAGAGCCCCGTGGGCTGGGGTGGGGGTGGGGTACCTGCCCAGGTGAGCTCCATATTCTGCGATTGGTCTGACCACGAGAGCCCCATGGGCTGCTGGGGACCTGGTAAAGGATGTCAGGACAGTCAGTGAAGCCACCGAGGATATACCTCCAGTTGCTCCTAATTCCTACACCCTGCTGGTCATTCTACCAACCACCAGGACATGGTATTCTGTATTAGTCTTCAATGATGCCTTCTTTTGTATTCCATTAGTCCCAGAGTCACAAGAAATTTTGGCTTGTGAGTGGCAGGACTCAACATACAACTAAAACAATACTTCCGGGCCGTCTGGCCCCAAGGGTGCAAAAATTCCCACACCGTCTTTGGGGAAAGCTTAGCTAAAGACCTAAAAGTTCTACCTCTGGAAAAGGAAACCCTCCTTCAATATGCAGACGACATTCTGATCGCCAGCCCTACTAAGGAGGCCTCTGAACTACCAAGCCAATAAAGGATAGAAGTTGTCCAAGAAAAAGCTCAAATATCACAGACTGCGGTGACCTGCCTGGGCTTCATTCTCACACAAGGTCAGAGAAGCCCATCCCAGGAAAGGGAAGAAACCATTTTCAGCCTTACCCCTTTCTAAAACTAGAAGACAGCTTAGGGGTTCCTGCGGAGGCCAGGGTTTGCTGCTTCTGGATCCCTAACTACAGTCTACTAGCTGGGCCTCTATATGAAACACTGAAAGGAAAAGATGATGATCCTTTTGAATAGAATCCAGAAGTGGCCTTTCAAGAATGGAAAGAGCAGTCAATTCAGACCCTTGCCCTGGAACTCCCTAATTTAGATAAACCCTTTGACCTTTACATTCCCGGTGAAAGGTGAATCGCCATTGGAGAATTAGTGCAAAAACTGGGACCACTTGAAATGGAACAATGCAAGAATGCCATCCAGGTAGGATAAACTACGGTCACTAAGGAGCTTGGCCCACTGCCACATCTGGCCAAGATACTGGCGGTATCTAAAAACCTGGAAATCAGCAGCCCAAAAGGCCACCTCCCTCCTACGGGAAAAGGACCCCACGTGGTGATCCTAACCACCAACCATGCCCTGAAGTTGCAGGGTTCGCTCCGTGGGCACACCGACCTCGAGTGAGGAGACCCTCCAACTCCAACATCCAGAGAGATAACCGGGGGCAACAGGGCACCATGACGACTCGTGTGAACATCACTTGACCTGGAGTTTCTCTCATAAAACAACAAGAGTGTGTCCCAAAAGAGTAGACTACTGCTTGCAGGACTTACTGCACCCAGAGGGGAGCTAATAATCTTGGCGGGGGAACCGTATATCACACTGTCACCATAGAAAAGCCTACAGACACCGTGATGATGGTGGCCAATAAGACCGGCTGGACTCCTGTTTACTTCCAAAGGCTGTTGACTCAGTAGCCATCATGGTCCTTATCACCACTGACCCTGGACTGTCTGGGAGTTGAGCGGGCAGGGCTCTGACACCTGGTGCTGTTTGTACGTTAATTCAGGGGCCTAATTGAAGAAAGCGCAGACTACTGGTCAGAGCATCTAGGCTGGCAGAAACGGTCAGCCTAAGGTGGCCGAACAAATGTGGGGCGGGGTGAAACCGGCCCCCACAGCGTCTCTGCACATCTCTTTCCTGGACCCTTAAAGGTCATTAGAATCTATAACACTTCCAATGCTGGTGCTCAGGTGGACGAGCAGGGAGGCAGGGGTCCTGGGGACAATCAACGTCACCGGGAGGCTGCTGGGGAGAAGCTCTGACCCTCGCCCCAGGGTATGAGGGCTCCCAACTCAGCACTCAGCAGTTACAGAAGAAGGGTCTGCACCCTCAGCACTCCAAGAATGAGGAACGGGACAAAAGGCAGAGGAGGGGTTTGTCCCCAGCAAAGCCCATTAAAAATCCCTGGGAGATAAAAATAGAATCTGGGCAATAAAGTCAAGTCTAACCTTTTTTATCCTTTGTGCTTTGTCTAATTTCACGTGCTCCTAGGGTCCCGCATGCAGAGGTTCCACACCCGGCACTTCAGACCAGATTTCCTAGTGCAGAATGGCTGGGTCGACACCTCAGCTCCTGGGGCCCAGTGCAGACTCCACGATATAGAGCCTGAGCTACAGCCAACCCGGCCCTCGAGAGCTCTGCCGCCTCCCTCCCTCCCACTGACTCTGACAGGATCTCTACACAGCAGCCCAGCCCACAGCCCACGGGGTAGTGCATGCTCTCACCTCTCCATTCTCTGATCAAAATATAAAGTTTCCTTTGCTTGTGAACCAAACTCAGTCTCGATCTGTTGGCCCCAATGACACTGGGCAGGGGGACACTTGTTGGGGTCCACTCTGGAGGATCAGTAACAGAAATTGAGACTATTGTAACCTCAATGAACAGATGTGTGAGCCAAACTGTAGTTAACATAGAACAGTGTATAAGGCTCGGGTAAAATAAGATGTTTCTAACACTTCCATTTGATATTTCCATCACTTTTTATAAGCAAGTTCAGTGAAAAGGTTTGTCTTATTCGTCAGGTCAATATTAGAGAAACGAAGTGATTTCTTTCCAAGGATGTACATCTAATAATCTTGGTTAAACCTTCAATCTTGTTTTAAATGCTTTTCCATTGAAAATGATACCTCTCTTTCAGCTCCCCCATTTCTGAGAAGTATAAAATCTTATAATTTATTATTACCAAAGGGGAAAGGTGGGAGGAGGGATAAATTAACAGTTTGGAATTAACACATACACACTGCTATGTATAAAATAGATCATCAACAAGGAACTACTGTATAGCACAGGGAACTACACTCAACATTTTGCAATAACCTATAAGGGGAAATAATCTGAAAAAGAATAGATATTTTTATTGACATCATCTATCAATGATAGTTAAAGTGTAGCCTAAGGGAAGCTGGTGGTGAGTGCTTCTGACCCTGAAGACTTCAATCATCTAAAGTTTGGACTCTGCCTACTTCCCAAGGCCCTTAATGAACATATGTGTAGCCGTAGCTTAAAAACTTCCCCAGTTTGGGTTTCGGGGAGACACTGATTTTGAAAAAGCCCTGGTGTTCTCCTTACATGAATGGGACTCTTCCTACTGCTAAAACATGTCTGTCACACCCAGAGGATGGTATACCGTCTGATCGGGAAGAGTTTGGAAAAGGCATCTCATCTCCTCATCTCCTGGTGCTCGGGTTCACCCCTCCAGCGTCTTTACTAACAGTCTCCCCACTTGGAGATGTCAGCACTGTCAACATCCTGTTGCGTACAGTTTGGAATTTGTCCAGAGGATGAAGCGGAAGGATGAGGAACAATGAGAGACAAGTCCTAGGTGTTCAGACAGGCACATGTCACTCTAATTTCCAATCAGGAAGACGAATTGACCAAAGGCTAGGGTTGCCCATGGAAACAGTATAGGGCTTGAGGAAATCCCGCTGCTTTGTGGCCAGTTCCCATAAACACAAGTTGAACAATGGAACTCAGGGGCAGTAAAATTCACAAAACTGCAGAGTTGAAAATATCCATCACTGAAAAATGTCTTGAGGAAAGTCAGAGAAAAGGACTTGTAAGCAAGGGAGAATGGCAGGAAAGGGATTTGAGGAGGTAGAAAGGACTCGCCATTAAGCACAAGAAAAGGAGCTGAACATTGCCAACATTGCCAACATTGCAGTTGGCCAAAAAGGGTGTATGCGTTTTTTTCTGTATATATTCAAGAAAAGGGCATACACTTTTTTAGCCAACCAAACAGGTGGGCACTGGAAGTCAATACTACAAAAGATATCACTTCGCATCAGTCAGAAGAGCCATCCTCATAAAGCGTAAACAACAGAAATGCAGGACAGGGCAACGAGAAGAGGGAGCCCTGTGAGACTTATAGTGGAAATGTATATTGCCAACGGCCATTCTGGAGAAGTGTATTGTGTTTACTAAAGCATCTAAAAAATGAGCTACAGAGCATAGGGCACTTGCACTCATGGGCGTATATCTTGGGAAAAACAAAAATCGAGAGGACACAGGCACCCCAATGTTTACCCCCTCTCTGTTTAAAAGATCCTCGACTAGGATATAACTTAAATGTCTCTGGAGGGAAAAAATGGATAGAGATGTGGTACTTAGGTAGAGTGGAATATTATTCAGCCTGGAAATCAATGAAATATGGCCAGTTGTAACAACTCCGGAGGAGTTACGTATGATCATTCTAAGTGACAGAATTCAAAAAGAAAAAGACACATATCATAAGATATCACTTAAAGGTGGAATCCAAAATGGCTACACATGAAATAAATTACAAAACAAAAACATAGTCAAATATGTAGAAAACACGCATAAGGCTGCTAAACGGGAAAGGTGGGGAGGGGTGAGGCATCATCCAGGAGGTTGAAATTAGCAAAGATACCATTCCAAATACCAAACTGATAATCAACAAGGCCTACACGGTAGCTAAAAGAACTGCACTCAGCACACTCAAGTCACCGGAAAAGAATATATACGACTGGTAAGAATCTGAAAAAGAATTTATTGATGACTCTCTGTACGTGAATCAAGTGGATGTACAGCAGCAAGAAACAGAGCTTTGAAAATCAGCTGTAACCAATATAGTAATAAATTGAAAAAAATAAACGACAGAGAGACAGAGAAAACCTCTTACAACTTTTCCTCAGGGACGGTGATGCAACATGGATTGAACACATCTAGACCCACAGCAGGATGAGACATAAGGCTGGAAACTGTTTGCGCTAAGAGAAATGTGAGGTTGGGTGAGGAAATGCACACCCTTTAAAGTAATACTACCTGGTACCCATTCAATGGGTCCCAAATCTGCAGGTTCAAGGGATCTTCCTACAGCTAAAACATGCATGGAAAACCCAGAGGACTGTACACCATGTGATCGGGAGATGTGTCTAAAATGCACCTCATTTATCCTCTCCTGGTGCTCCTGTTCACCATTCCAGCCATGTTACTTAGAATCTCCCCACTTGGAGAATCAGCACATTTAAACTTCTGTTTCACACATTTTGCAAATTGTGAGGAGGATGAACGGGAAGAGGGGGAACCAATGAGAGAATAGTTGTAGGGGTTTGGACGGGCACATATCACTCTAATTTCCCATTAAGAATAAGAATTAAAGAAAGGCTCAGCCTGCCTCGCCGGAGCCAAAATAGGGCCTGAAGCAATCCTGCGGGTTTGAGGACAGCTCACAAAAGAGCAACTTAAAAAATGGAGCTCAGGGTCACTGCAATTCACAAACCTGCAGAGTTATAAATGAAAACTAATGTCCAAAAATATGTTGAGGTAAGGCAAAGAAGAGGATCTGAATGCAAGACAGAATTGCAAGAAACAGATTTCAAGAGATAGATTGGACTCGTCTTTAATGCACATGAAAAGCGGCAGAATTTCGACAATGATGCAGTTGGCCCAAAAGGGCGTATGCGTTTTTTCCTGATTATATCCAGGAAAAAACGCATACGCACTTTATGGGCAACGAAGCAAGTAAGCAATGCAAATGTGCACAACAAAGAAGTCTCACTTCCCACCGGTCAAAAGGGCCATCCTAAAAAAGTGTAAAATCCAGAAAGGCAGGACAGGTCATGGAGAACAGGGAGCCTTTATACGCTGATGGGCAGTGTGTGAACTGCCGAGAGCCACTCTGGAGAAGTGTATGGTGGTTCCTAAATCATCTAAAAAACAGAGCGACAGAGCATAGGACACTTCCAATCATGGGAGTATATCTAGGGAAGTCTAAAAATCAACAAGACACAAGCACACCACAGTTTAGGGCTACTCTGTTTACAAGAACCTCAACTTCAGTACACCTTAAATATCCCAGGAAAGAGAACAATGGATAAAGAAGATGTGGTACTTATGTACAATGGAATATCTCTTCACCATGAAATCAATGTAATAAGGCTAGTAGAAGGATAAAGAGTGGATTTAGGTCCGATAATACTACTTGAAATAAGTCAAACAGAAAAAGAAACATATCATAAGATATCACTTATAGAGGGAGGGTAAATATGGCTGCACAAGAAATGAATTACAGAACAGAACAGTGTCTCACATTTAGAAAACACACTTATGTCAGCTTAAGGGGAAAGGAGAGGTGGGGTGATGCATAAAACCAGAGTTTGAAATTAGCACAGATACCGTTCAATAAACCAAATAGGTATTAGACAAGATCTACACCTTGCTCAATGAACTGGCCTCAACACACCCTATACACCGCAGAGAAATATATCTGAGTAATAAGAATCTTAAAACCCATGTATTGATATATCTCCATAAGGGAATCAAGTGTGTGCAGAGCGGCACAAACACAGCAGTGAAAATGAGCTAAACCCCATTATAGAAATAAATTTTAAAAAGAAAACGCTGAAACAATGAAAGGGAGAAAAATTCTTACAAAATTCGCTCAGGGGATGTGATGCAACCTGGATTGACCACATATAAACCCACAGCTGGATAAGACATAAGGCTGGACACTTGGGGCTGAGAGGATTGGTGAGCTTTGGTGAGCAACTGCCGAAAGTTTAATGCAATACTTCATGCTACTCAGTCCAAGGGTCCCAACACTCCAGGTTGAAGGGAATCTTCCTACAGCTAAACCATGCTTGGGAAACCCAGCGACTGGTATACCATATGATCGGGAAAGGTTTCTAAAACGCACCTCATTTTTCCTCTCCTGGGGCTGCGGATCGACATTCCAGCCGCTTTACTAACAACATCCCCACATGGAGTCAATGCCTTTAAGTTCTGGTATCGCACAGTCTGCAGTTAGTGTGGAGGATGAATGGGAATAGGGGGAACCAGTGAGAAACAAGCTGTAGCGGTTTCAATGGGCACATGTCACTCTAATGCCACATCAGTAAGAAGAATTAACCAAAGGCACAGCAAGGTGCCCCAGAAGAAAAATAGGGCTTCAAGGAATCCTGTGGTTATGGGGCAAGACCACAAAAATAAGAGCTGAAAAGTGGGGCTAAGGGCCACCGCAATTCAAAAACCTGCAGAGTTATAAAGGCCAACTATTTTCAAAAAATATATTGAGGTAAGGCTATGAAGAGACATTGAAAGCAAGGCAGAATTGCAGGAAACCGATTTCAGGAGGTAGACTGGAATTGCATTGAAAACATATGAAGAGAGTCAGAACCTCGACAATGATGCACTTGGCCAAAAAGGGCGTATGTGTTTTTTCCTGAATATATTCAGGAAAAAACGCATACACACTTTTTGGCCAACCAAGCAAGCTTGCAAAGGAAATGTGCACTACAATGAAGTCTCACTTCCACCTGGTCAAAAGGGCCATCTGAAAAAAGTGTAAAATCCATAAAAGCACGACAGGGCATGCAGAACTGGGAGCCTTCTTATGCTGATGGGCGGGATGTAAATAGCCAACAGCCACTCTGGAGAAGTGTATGGTGTTTCCTGAAACATCTAAAAAACAAAGCAACAGAGCCTAGGGCACTTCCACTTATGGTCCTATAGATTAGGGAAATTAAAATTAAAAAGACACAGCCACCCGAAAGTTTGGGACGGCTCTGTTTACAAGAACCTCGTTTACGGTACAAGTTCAATATCGCAGAAAGTGAAAAATGGATAAAGAAGTTGTGGTACTTACATACAAGGCAATATAACTCAGCAATGAAATCTATGTCATCAGGCCCTTAGCAGCACAATGAGTGGATTCAGGTATGATGATTCTAACTGAAATAAGACACACAGAAAAAGAAACATCATAAGATATCAGTAATACACGGAATGTAAACTTGGCTACACAGGAACTGAATTACAGAACAGAACAGGGTCTCCAATTTAGAAAACCAACTTATGCTTGCTTAAGGGTAAAGGTGAGTTGGGGTGCTGCATAAAACCAGAGATTGAAATGAGCACAGATAAAGTTCCTTAAGCCAAATATGGAATAGACAAGAGCTACTCCTTGCTCAACGAAATGGACTCAACACCCCATATTAAACGCCTAAGAATATACCTGACTAGTAAGAATCTTAAAACATATGGATGGCTATGTCTGAAAGAGAATCAAGCGTGTGTACAGGGGCATAAACGCAGCAGTGATAGGATTGGAGAGGTTCGGTGAGCAAATGAAGACCCTTTGAAGTCATATTGCATGGTACCCATTCCACGGGTTTCAACTACCCAGGTTTAAGGTATTCTTCCTTCAGCTAAAACATGCATGTGGAACCTAGAGTATGATCAACCATGTGATCGGGAGACGTGTTCAAATATGTCTCAGTTTTCCTCCCCTGGTACTCGGGTGCAACATTCCAGACGCTTTACTAACACTCTCCCGACTTGGAGAGTCAGTCCCTTTAACCTCCTGTTTGGCCCAGTTTGCAATTTCTGCGGAAGATGAACAGGAATAGGGAGAACCAATGAGAGACTAGCTGGAGGTGTCTGGACGGACAAATTTAACTCTCATTTCCCACCAGGAAGAGGAATTAACCAAAGGCTCAGCGTGCCGTGCCGGAACCAGATTAGGGCCTGAAGCCATCCTGCGGTGTTGCGGCCAGCTCACAAGAAAACGAGTTGAAGAAAGGAGCTCAGGGGCACTGTAATTCACAAACCTGCAGAGTTATAAATGACAGCTATCGTCCAAAAATATACTGAAGTAAGGCTGCCAAGAGGACTTGAAAGCGGGGCAGAATTGCAGGAAACCGATTTCAGGAGGTAGACTGGAATTGCATTGAAAGCATAGGAAAAGAGGCAGAACGTCCACAATGATGCACTTGGCCAAAAAGGGCGTATGCGTTTTTTCCTGAATATATTCAGGAAAAAACGCATACGCCCTTTTTGGCCAACCAAGCAAGCTTGCAAAGGAAATCTGCACTACAATGAAGTCTCACTTCCCCCCGGTCAAAAGGGCCATCTGAAAAAAGTGTAAAATCCAGAAAGGCAGGACAGGCCATGGAGAACTGGGAGCCTTGTTATGCTGATGGGCGGGATGTAAATTGCCAACAGACACTCGGGAGAAGTGTATGGTGTTTCCTGAAACATCTAAAAAACAAAGCAACAGAGCCTAGGGCACTTCCACTTATGGTCCTATAGCTTAGGGAAATTAAAATCAAAAAGACACAGCCACCCCAAAGTTTGGGACGCCTCTGTTTACAAGAACCTCGTTTACCGTACACGTTCAACATCGCAGAAAGTGAAAAATGGATAAAGAAGTTGTGGTATTTACTTACAAAGCAATATCACTCAGCAATGAAATCTATGTCATCAGGCCCTTAGCAGCACAATGAGTGGATTCAGGTATGATGATTCTAACTGAAATAAGTCACACAGAAAAAGAAACATCATAAGATATCACTAATACACGGAATGTAAACTTGGCTACACAGGAACTGAATTCCAAAACAGAACAGGGTCTCAAATTTAGAAAACCAACTTATGCTTGCTTAAGGGGAAAGGTGAGTTGGGGTGCTGCATAAAACCAGAGATTGAAATGAGCACAGATAACGTTCTATAAGGCAAATATGGAATAGACAAGAGCTACTCCTTGCTCAACGAAATGGACTCAACACCCCATATTCAACGCCTAGGAATATACCTGCCTAGTAAGAATCATAAAAGCAATGGATTTATATATCTCTGTAAGAGAATCAAGAGTGTGTACAGCGGCATTAAAGCAGTGAAAATCAGCTAAATCCCATATTAAAAATAAATTTCTTAAACAAAACACAATGACAGTGAAATAGAGAGCAATACTTAAGTAATTCATTCAAGGCTTCTGATGCAACCTGCATTTACCATATCTACACCCAGAGCTGGGTGACACATAAGGCTGGACACTTGGGGCTCATAAGATTGGTGAGGTTCGGTGAGCAAATGCAGACCCTTTGAAGTCATATTGCATGGTACCCATTCCATGGGTCTCAACTCTCCAGGTTTAAGGGATTCTTCCTTTAGCTAAAACATGCATGTGGAACCCAGAGTATGATCCACCGTGTGATCGAGAAACGTGTTCAAATGTGTCTCACTTTTCGTTCCCTGGTACTCGGGTGCAACATTCCAGACACTTTACTAACACTCTCCCGACTTGGAGAGTCAGTCCCTTTAACCTCCTGTTTGGCTCAGTTTGCAATTTCTGTGGAAGATGAACAGGAATAGGGAGAACCAATGAGAGACTAGCTGGAGGTGTCTGGACGGGCAAATTTAACTCTCATTTCCCACAGGGAACAGGAATAAACCAAAGGCTCAGCATGCCGTGCCGGAACCAGATTAGGGCCTGAAGCAATCCTGCGGTGTTGTGGCCAGCTCAAAAGAAAGCGAGTTGAAGAAAGGAGCTCAGGGGCACTGTAATTCACAAACCTGCAGATTTATAAATGACAGCTATTGTCCGAAAATATACTGAAGTAGGGCTGCCAAGAGGACTTGAATGCGGGGCAGAATTGCAGGAAACCGATTTCAGGAGGAATCGGAATTGGATTGCATTTAAAACACAGGAAAAGAGGAAGAACTTCGACAATGATGCACTTGGTCAAAAAGGGCGTATGTGTTTTTTCCTGAATATATTCATGAAAAAACGCATACGCCCTTTTTGGCCAACCAAGCAAGCTTGCAAAGGAAATCTGCACTACAATGAAGTCTCACTTCCCCCCGGTCAAAAGGGCCATCTGAAAAAAGTGTAAAATCCAGAAAGGCAGAACAGGCCACGGAGAACTGGGAGCCTTGTTATGCTGATGGGCGGGATGTAAATTCCCAACAGCCGCTCTGTAGAAGTGTATGGTGTTTCCTGAAACATCTAAAAAACAAAGCAACAGAGCCTAGGGCACTTCCACTTATGGTCCTATAGCTTAGGGAAATTAAAATCAAAAAGACACAGCCACCCCAAAATTTGGGACGGCTCTTTTTACAGGAATCTCTTCTGCGGCACAAGTTAAATATCCCAGAGAGCAAATAATGGATAAAGAAGTTGCGGTACTTATGTACAACAGAATACCACTCAGCAATGAAATCTATGTCACCAGGCCCGTACCAGCATAATGAGTGGATTGAGGCACGATGATTCTAAGTGAAATAAGTCACACAGAAAAAGAAACATCATAAGGTATCACTAATACACGGAATGTGAACTTGGCTACACATGAACTGAATTACAAAACAGAACAGGGTCTCAAATTTAGAAAACCAACTTATGCTTGCTTAAGGGGGAAGGTGAGTTGGGGTGCTGCATAAAAGCAGAGTTTGAAATTAGCACAGATACCGTTCCATAAGCCAAATATGTAATAGACAAGGCCTACCCCTTGCTCAACGAAATGGATTCAACAATGAGGTATCACCTCACACCTGGTAGAATAAGCATCATAGAAAATCTACAAACAAAAAATGCTGGAAAGGGTGTGGAGAAAAGGAACCCTCTTCCACTATTGTTGGGAATATAAATTGATACAGTCATTATGGAGAACAATATGGAATTTCTTAAGAAACTAACAATAGAATTACCATATGATACAGCAATCCCAGTACTGGACATATACCCAGACAAAACCATAAATCAAAAAGAGTCATTCACCGCAATGCTCATTGCATCACTATTTACAATATCGAGGTAATGGAAGCAACCTAAATGCCCACAGACAGACGAATGCATAAAGCTGTGGTACATATATAAAATGGAATATTACTAAGCCATGAAAAGGAATGAAATTGGGTCATTTGTAGAGACGTCGATGGATCTAGAGACTGTCATACAGAGTGAAGTAAGTCAGAAAGAGAAAAACAAATCTTGTATATTCATGCATATATGTGGAACCTAGAAAAACTGTACAGATTAACCATTTTGCAAGGCATAAATAGAGCAACAGATGTAGACAACAAACGTATGGACAACAAGGGGGGAAAGCTGTTGGGGGGGTGGTGGTGGGAGGAGTTGAGAGACTGGGATTGGCATGTATACATTTATATGTATAAAATAGATAACCAATAAGAACCTGCTGTATAAAAATATAAAATAAAATTCAAAATTAAAAAGAAATAAAATTTAAAAAATAAAACAGAAAAAACAATTATTCCCTGCACATACATGTATTTATATGAATAAATTATTTCCATGCTTATATCTGTAAATACAAAAAAGAGGAATAAAATCTACCTTGAACCAAAAACGAAAAAGAGAAAAAAACACAGAACCCACCAGTTACACAGAGGAAAACCGTATCAGGGTACTTGCTCCAGTTGTAAACAATTCTGAAGTTGGTCAGTGGTGGGGAATCGTCTCCCATTCAGCCAGCAGCCCCCACGCAACAAGCGTCCTCATTGCAAAGCTGGGACACCGTGCCGAGGCATCTGTGAGTAAACGTGAGCTGAGCCCCAGGCCAGTTGCTGCTGAACTATTCCCACCCGTCCCAGGTAAAACACCTGAATATATACAAGGACTTGAAAGCCTAGAGGAAGGGCCATAGAGCCACACGAGTGACAGCATGCCGGCCGACTTGGTGCCTGCAGGCCAGCCAGGATGGTCCTGGCCCTGGGTGCTCTTCTGGAAGATTTCCATTTCCCTGCCTGAGATACCCGTCCTGTCCCTGCCCCCACTGCTTTTTTCCTTCCTCACCTCTGCCCAGGGAGAAATTCCAGCAGCAGGTATGGGTGACACATCCTCTTCTTTAGCAGGTGGCAACCTGGCAACTGCTGCAGAAAGTCCAGCAGAGCCCCACTCACACTGGGCCACCCACAAAGCCGTGGCCTCTCACTCCCTCCCACCAGCCCAGCCCCGAGACTGCTGACAGGGCAGAGAAAATGGCGTCAGGCACGGCTGCAGGGGCTCTTGCTGCCTGGAGTGGTATTTATATTGATCTCAACCCAGGCACACCTGGGGAGGGCTGGCCGGCACGGTAAGGCTGCCCAGGTCAGCCAATCATCACCCCTCAGGGGCTCACAGTTGCAGAAAATGGAACTTGCTGAACCGGCCAGGTCCAAGGAACAGGTGTGGGCTCCTGAGAGTCAGGATAGACAAGGGACTGCAGCTTTGGCTTGTTTTCTAATCATTTTATCTGGCCCATGAGTGGGAGACAACTTCAAGAAAACCCTCTCCTAATGAGAGGAACCCAGGAGTCAGGGAGAGGAGGGGTGGGTGGTGGTTGGAGACAGAGGCCTGGTGCCCCGGGTGCAGTGGAAGTCTCTGGAAGACCAGGTGGAGGGAGGCCTCACGGAGTGATGCCCAGGGTCACAGACCTGTCGCAGCTGCTGTTTGTTAGTTCAAGTCCTGCTCTGAGGTGCTCTGTGTCAGCTCTGAGCGACAGGTGAACTGGGGGTGCTCTGCAATGAGGGCTATATGCACGGTTCCTGTGTGCCCAGCCCTGCCACGGTACCTGCAAGGGTAGCTCTGTATCCTGGGAGGGGCCTGATCACAAGAGCCCCGTGGGCTGGGGTGGGGGTGGGGTACCTGCCCAGGTGAGCTCCATATTCTGCGATTGGTCTGACCACGAGAGCCCCATGGGCTGCTGGGGACCTGGTAAAGGATGTCAGGACAGTCAGTGAAGCCACCGAGGATATACCTCCAGTTGCTCCTAATTCCTACACCCTGCTGGTCATTCTACCAACCACCAGGACATGGTATTCTGTATTAGTCTTCAATGATGCCTTCTTTTGTATTCCATTAGTCCCAGAGTCACAAGAAATTTTGGCTTGTGAGTGGCAGGACTCAACATACAACTAAAACAATACTTCCGGGCCGTCTGGCCCCAAGGGTGCAAAAATTCCCACACCGTCTTTGGGGAAAGCTTAGCTAAAGACCTAAAAGTTCTACCTCTGGAAAAGGAAACCCTCCTTCAATATGCAGACGACATTCTGATCGCCAGCCCTACTAAGGAGGCCTCTGAACTACCAAGCCAATAAAGGATAGAAGTTGTCCAAGAAAAAGCTCAAATATCACAGACTGCGGTGACCTGCCTGGGCTTCATTCTCACACAAGGTCAGAGAAGCCCATCCCAGGAAAGGGAAGAAACCATTTTCAGCCTTACCCCTTTCT
Source organism: Globicephala melas (assembly GCF_963455315.2). Lineage (NCBI taxonomy): Eukaryota > Metazoa > Chordata > Mammalia > Artiodactyla > Delphinidae > Globicephala > Globicephala melas. The sequence continues at coordinate 220,978 of NW_027207279.1, read as the reverse complement.
AAAACTAGAAGACAGCTTAGGGGTTCCTGCGGAGGCCAGGGTTTGCTGCTTCTGGATCCCTAACTACAGTCTACTAGCTGGGCCTCTATATGAAACACTGAAAGGAAAAGATGATGATCCTTTTGAATAGAATCCAGAAGTGGCCTTTCAAGAATGGAAAGAGCAGTCAATTCAGACCCTTGCCCTGGAACTCCCTAATTTAGATAAACCCTTTGACCTTTACATTCCCGGTGAAAGGTGAATCGCCATTGGAGAATTAGTGCAAAAACTGGGACCACTTGAAATGGAACAATGCAAGAATGCCATCCAGGTAGGATAAACTACGGTCACTAAGGAGCTTGGCCCACTGCCACATCTGGCCAAGATACTGGCGGTATCTAAAAACCTGGAAATCAGCAGCCCAAAAGGCCACCTCCCTCCTACGGGAAAAGGACCCCACGTGGTGATCCTAACCACCAACCATGCCCTGAAGTTGCAGGGTTCGCTCCGTGGGCACACCGACCTCGAGTGAGGAGACCCTCCAACTCCAACATCCAGAGAGATAACCGGGGGCAACAGGGCACCATGACGACTCGTGTGAACATCACTTGACCTGGAGTTTCTCTCATAAAACAACAAGAGTGTGTCCCAAAAGAGTAGACTACTGTTTGCAGGACTTACTGCACCCAGAGGGGAGCTAATAATCTTGGCGGGGGAACCGTATATCACACTGTCACCATAGAAAAGCCTACAGACACCGTGATGATGGTGGCCAATAAGACCGGCTGGACTCCTGTTTACTTCCAAAGGCTGTTGACTCAGTAGCCATCATGGTCCTTATCACCACTGACCCTGGACTGTCTGGGAGTTGAGCGGGCAGGGCTCTGACACCTGGTGCTGTTTGTACGTTAATTCAGGGGCCTAATTGAAGAAAGCGCAGACTACTGGTCAGAGCATCTAGGCTGGCAGAAACGGTCAGCCTAAGGTGGCCGAACAAATGTGGGGCGGGGTGAAACCGGCCCCCACAGCGTCTCTGCACATCTCTTTCCTGGACCCTTAAAGGTCATTAGAATCTATAACACTTCCAATGCTGGTGCTCAGGTGGACGAGCAGGGAGGCAGGGGTCCTGGGGACAATCAACGTCACCGGGAGGCTGCTGGGGAGAAGCTCTGACCCTCGCCCCAGGGTATGAGGGCTCCCAACTCAGCACTCAGCAGTTACAGAAGAAGGGTCTGCACCCTCAGCACTCCAAGAATGAGGAACGGGACAAAAGGCAGAGGAGGGGTTTGTCCCCAGCAAAGCCCATTAAAAATCCCTGGGAGATAAAAATAGAATCTGGGCAATAAAGTCAAGTCTAACCTTTTTTATCCTTTGTGCTTTGTCTAATTTCACGTGCTCCTAGGGTCCCGCATGCAGAGGTTCCACACCCGGCACTTCAGACCAGATTTCCTAGTGCAGAATGGCTGGGTCGACACCTCAGCTCCTGGGGCCCAGTGCAGACTCCACGATATAGAGCCTGAGCTACAGCCAACCCGGCCCTCGAGAGCTCTGCCGCCTCCCTCCCTCCCACTGACTCTGACAGGATCTCTACACAGCAGCCCAGCCCACAGCCCACGGGGTAGTGCATGCTCTCACCTCTCCATTCTCTGATCAAAATATAAAGTTTCCTTTGCTTGTGAACCAAACTCAGTCTCGATCTGTTGGCCCCAATGACACTGGGCAGGGGGACACTTGTTGGGGTCCACTCTGGAGGATCAGTAACAGAAATTGAGACTATTGTAACCTCAATGAACAGATGTGTGAGCCAAACTGTAGTTAACATAGAACAGTGTATAAGGCTCGGGTAAAATAAGATGTTTCTAACACTTCCATTTGATATTTCCATCACTTTTTATAAGCAAGTTCAGTGAAAAGGTTTGTCTTATTCGTCAGGTCAATATTAGAGAAACGAAGTGATTTCTTTCCAAGGATGTACATCTAATAATCTTGGTTAAACCTTCAATCTTGTTTTAAATGCTTTTCCATTGAAAATGATACCTCTCTTTCAGCTCCCCCATTTCTGAGAAGTATAAAATCTTATAATTTATTATTACCAAAGGGGAAAGGTGGGAGGAGGGATAAATTAACAGTTTGGAATTAACACATACACACTGCTATGTATAAAATAGATCATCAACAAGGAACTACTGTATAGCACAGGGAACTACACTCAACATTTTGCAATAACCTATAAGGGGAAATAATCTGAAAAAGAATAGATATTTTTATTGACATCATCTATCAATGATAGTTAAAGTGTAGCCTAAGGGAAGCTGGTGGTGAGTGCTTCTGACCCTGAAGACTTCAATCATCTAAAGTTTGGACTCTGCCTACTTCCCAAGGCCCTTAATGAACATATGTGTAGCCGTAGCTTAAAAACTTCCCCAGTTTGGGTTTCGGGGAGACACTGATTTTGAAAAAGCCCTGGTGTTCTCCTTACATGAATGGGACTCTTCCTACTGCTAAAACATGTCTGTCACACCCAGAGGATGGTATACCGTCTGATCGGGAAGAGTTTGGAAAAGGCATCTCATCTCCTCATCTCCTGGTGCTCGGGTTCACCCCTCCAGCGTCTTTACTAACAGTCTCCCCACTTGGAGATGTCAGCACTGTCAACATCCTGTTGCGTACAGTTTGGAATTTGTCCAGAGGATGAAGCGGAAGGATGAGGAACAATGAGAGACAAGTCCTAGGTGTTCAGACAGGCACATGTCACTCTAATTTCCAATCAGGAAGACGAATTGACCAAAGGCTAGGGTTGCCCATGGAAACAGTATAGGGCTTGAGGAAATCCCGCTGCTTTGTGGCCAGTTCCCATAAACACAAGTTGAACAATGGAACTCAGGGGCAGTAAAATTCACAAAACTGCAGAGTTGAAAATATCCATCACTGAAAAATGTCTTGAGGAAAGTCAGAGAAAAGGACTTGTAAGCAAGGGAGAATGGCAGGAAAGGGATTTGAGGAGGTAGAAAGGACTCGCCATTAAGCACAAGAAAAGGAGCTGAACATTGCCAACATTGCCAACATTGCAGTTGGCCAAAAAGGGTGTATGCGTTTTTTTCTGTATATATTCAAGAAAAGGGCATACACTTTTTTAGCCAACCAAACAGGTGGGCACTGGAAGTCAATACTACAAAAGATATCACTTCGCATCAGTCAGAAGAGCCATCCTCATAAAGCGTAAACAACAGAAATGCAGGACAGGGCAACGAGAAGAGGGAGCCCTGTGAGACTTATAGTGGAAATGTATATTGCCAACGGCCATTCTGGAGAAGTGTATTGTGTTTACTAAAGCATCTAAAAAATGAGCTACAGAGCATAGGGCACTTGCACTCATGGGCGTATATCTTGGGAAAAACAAAAATCGAGAGGACACAGGCACCCCAATGTTTACCCCCTCTCTGTTTAAAAGATCCTCGACTAGGATATAACTTAAATGTCTCTGGAGGGAAAAAATGGATAGAGATGTGGTACTTAGGTAGAGTGGAATATTATTCAGCCTGGAAATCAATGAAATATGGCCAGTTGTAACAACTCCGGAGGAGTTACGTATGATCATTCTAAGTGACAGAATTCAAAAAGAAAAAGACACATATCATAAGATATCACTTAAAGGTGGAATCCAAAATGGCTACACATGAAATAAATTACAAAACAAAAACATAGTCAAATATGTAGAAAACACGCATAAGGCTGCTAAACGGGAAAGGTGGGGAGGGGTGAGGCATCATCCAGGAGGTTGAAATTAGCAAAGATACCATTCCAAATACCAAACTGATAATCAACAAGGCCTACACGGTAGCTAAAAGAACTGCACTCAGCACACTCAAGTCACCGGAAAAGAATATATACGACTGGTAAGAATCTGAAAAAGAATTTATTGATGACTCTCTGTACGTGAATCAAGTGGATGTACAGCAGCAAGAAACAGAGCTTTGAAAATCAGCTGTAACCAATATAGTAATAAATTGAAAAAAATAAACGACAGAGAGACAGAGAAAACCTCTTACAACTTTTCCTCAGGGACGGTGATGCAACATGGATTGAACACATCTAGACCCACAGCAGGATGAGACATAAGGCTGGAAACTGTTTGCGCTAAGAGAAATGTGAGGTTGGGTGAGGAAATGCACACCCTTTAAAGTAATACTACCTGGTACCCATTCAATGGGTCCCAAATCTGCAGGTTCAAGGGATCTTCCTACAGCTAAAACATGCATGGAAAACCCAGAGGACTGTACACCATGTGATCGGGAGATGTGTCTAAAATGCACCTCATTTATCCTCTCCTGGTGCTCCTGTTCACCATTCCAGCCATGTTACTTAGAATCTCCCCACTTGGAGAATCAGCACATTTAAACTTCTGTTTCACACATTTTGCAAATTGTGAGGAGGATGAACGGGAAGAGGGGGAACCAATGAGAGAATAGTTGTAGGGGTTTGGACGGGCACATATCACTCTAATTTCCCATTAAGAATAAGAATTAAAGAAAGGCTCAGCCTGCCTCGCCGGAGCCAAAATAGGGCCTGAAGCAATCCTGCGGGTTTGAGGACAGCTCACAAAAGAGCAACTTAAAAAATGGAGCTCAGGGTCACTGCAATTCACAAACCTGCAGAGTTATAAATGAAAACTAATGTCCAAAAATATGTTGAGGTAAGGCAAAGAAGAGGATCTGAATGCAAGACAGAATTGCAAGAAACAGATTTCAAGAGATAGATTGGACTCGTCTTTAATGCACATGAAAAGCGGCAGAATTTCGACAATGATGCAGTTGGCCCAAAAGGGCGTATGCGTTTTTTCCTGATTATATCCAGGAAAAAACGCATACGCACTTTATGGGCAACGAAGCAAGTAAGCAATGCAAATGTGCACAACAAAGAAGTCTCACTTCCCACCGGTCAAAAGGGCCATCCTAAAAAAGTGTAAAATCCAGAAAGGCAGGACAGGTCATGGAGAACAGGGAGCCTTTATACGCTGATGGGCAGTGTGTGAACTGCCGAGAGCCACTCTGGAGAAGTGTATGGTGGTTCCTAAATCATCTAAAAAACAGAGCGACAGAGCATAGGACACTTCCAATCATGGGAGTATATCTAGGGAAGTCTAAAAATCAACAAGACACAAGCACACCACAGTTTAGGGCTACTCTGTTTACAAGAACCTCAACTTCAGTACACCTTAAATATCCCAGGAAAGAGAACAATGGATAAAGAAGATGTGGTACTTATGTACAATGGAATATCTCTTCACCATGAAATCAATGTAATAAGGCTAGTAGAAGGATAAAGAGTGGATTTAGGTCCGATAATACTACTTGAAATAAGTCAAACAGAAAAAGAAACATATCATAAGATATCACTTATAGAGGGAGGGTAAATATGGCTGCACAAGAAATGAATTACAGAACAGAACAGTGTCTCACATTTAGAAAACACACTTATGTCAGCTTAAGGGGAAAGGAGAGGTGGGGTGATGCATAAAACCAGAGTTTGAAATTAGCACAGATACCGTTCAATAAACCAAATAGGTATTAGACAAGATCTACACCTTGCTCAATGAACTGGCCTCAACACACCCTATACACCGCAGAGAAATATATCTGAGTAATAAGAATCTTAAAACCCATGTATTGATATATCTCCATAAGGGAATCAAGTGTGTGCAGAGCGGCACAAACACAGCAGTGAAAATGAGCTAAACCCCATTATAGAAATAAATTTTAAAAAGAAAACGCTGAAACAATGAAAGGGAGAAAAATTCTTACAAAATTCGCTCAGGGGATGTGATGCAACCTGGATTGACCACATATAAACCCACAGCTGGATAAGACATAAGGCTGGACACTTGGGGCTGAGAGGATTGGTGAGCTTTGGTGAGCAACTGCCGAAAGTTTAATGCAATACTTCATGCTACTCAGTCCAAGGGTCCCAACACTCCAGGTTGAAGGGAATCTTCCTACAGCTAAACCATGCTTGGGAAACCCAGCGACTGGTATACCATATGATCGGGAAAGGTTTCTAAAACGCACCTCATTTTTCCTCTCCTGGGGCTGCGGATCGACATTCCAGCCGCTTTACTAACAACATCCCCACATGGAGTCAATGCCTTTAAGTTCTGGTATCGCACAGTCTGCAGTTAGTGTGGAGGATGAATGGGAATAGGGGGAACCAGTGAGAAACAAGCTGTAGCGGTTTCAATGGGCACATGTCACTCTAATGCCACATCAGTAAGAAGAATTAACCAAAGGCACAGCAAGGTGCCCCAGAAGAAAAATAGGGCTTCAAGGAATCCTGTGGTTATGGGGCAAGACCACAAAAATAAGAGCTGAAAAGTGGGGCTAAGGGCCACCGCAATTCAAAAACCTGCAGAGTTATAAAGGCCAACTATTTTCAAAAAATATATTGAGGTAAGGCTATGAAGAGACATTGAAAGCAAGGCAGAATTGCAGGAAACCGATTTCAGGAGGTAGACTGGAATTGCATTGAAAACATATGAAGAGAGTCAGAACCTCGACAATGATGCACTTGGCCAAAAAGGGCGTATGTGTTTTTTCCTGAATATATTCAGGAAAAAACGCATACACACTTTTTGGCCAACCAAGCAAGCTTGCAAAGGAAATCTGCACTACAATGAAGTCTCACTTCCACCTGGTCAAAAGGGCCATCTGAAAAAAGTGTAAAATCCATAAAAGCACGACAGGGCATGCAGAACTGGGAGCCTTCTTATGCTGATGGGCGGGATGTAAATAGCCAACAGCCACTCTGGAGAAGTGTATGGTGTTTCCTGAAACATCTAAAAAACAAAGCAACAGAGCCTAGGGCACTTCCACTTATGGTCCTATAGATTAGGGAAATTAAAATTAAAAAGACACAGCCACCCGAAAGTTTGGGACGGCTCTGTTTACAAGAACCTCGTTTACGGTACAAGTTCAATATCGCAGAAAGTGAAAAATGGATAAAGAAGTTGTGGTACTTACATACAAGGCAATATAACTCAGCAATGAAATCTATGTCATCAGGCCCTTAGCAGCACAATGAGTGGATTCAGGTATGATGATTCTAACTGAAATAAGACACACAGAAAAAGAAACATCATAAGATATCAGTAATACACGGAATGTAAACTTGGCTACACAGGAACTGAATTACAGAACAGAACAGGGTCTCCAATTTAGAAAACCAACTTATGCTTGCTTAAGGGTAAAGGTGAGTTGGGGTGCTGCATAAAACCAGAGATTGAAATGAGCACAGATAAAGTTCCTTAAGCCAAATATGGAATAGACAAGAGCTACTCCTTGCTCAACGAAATGGACTCAACACCCCATATTAAACGCCTAAGAATATACCTGACTAGTAAGAATCTTAAAACATATGGATGGCTATGTCTGAAAGAGAATCAAGCGTGTGTACAGGGGCATAAACGCAGCAGTGATAGGATTGGAGAGGTTCGGTGAGCAAATGAAGACCCTTTGAAGTCATATTGCATGGTACCCATTCCACGGGTTTCAACTACCCAGGTTTAAGGTATTCTTCCTTCAGCTAAAACATGCATGTGGAACCTAGAGTATGATCAACCATGTGATCGGGAGACGTGTTCAAATATGTCTCAGTTTTCCTCCCCTGGTACTCGGGTGCAACATTCCAGACGCTTTACTAACACTCTCCCGACTTGGAGAGTCAGTCCCTTTAACCTCCTGTTTGGCCCAGTTTGCAATTTCTGCGGAAGATGAACAGGAATAGGGAGAACCAATGAGAGACTAGCTGGAGGTGTCTGGACGGACAAATTTAACTCTCATTTCCCACCAGGAAGAGGAATTAACCAAAGGCTCAGCGTGCCGTGCCGGAACCAGATTAGGGCCTGAAGCCATCCTGCGGTGTTGCGGCCAGCTCACAAGAAAACGAGTTGAAGAAAGGAGCTCAGGGGCACTGTAATTCACAAACCTGCAGAGTTATAAATGACAGCTATCGTCCAAAAATATACTGAAGTAAGGCTGCCAAGAGGACTTGAAAGCGGGGCAGAATTGCAGGAAACCGATTTCAGGAGGTAGACTGGAATTGCATTGAAAGCATAGGAAAAGAGGCAGAACGTCCACAATGATGCACTTGGCCAAAAAGGGCGTATGCGTTTTTTCCTGAATATATTCAGGAAAAAACGCATACGCCCTTTTTGGCCAACCAAGCAAGCTTGCAAAGGAAATCTGCACTACAATGAAGTCTCACTTCCCCCCGGTCAAAAGGGCCATCTGAAAAAAGTGTAAAATCCAGAAAGGCAGGACAGGCCATGGAGAACTGGGAGCCTTGTTATGCTGATGGGCGGGATGTAAATTGCCAACAGACACTCGGGAGAAGTGTATGGTGTTTCCTGAAACATCTAAAAAACAAAGCAACAGAGCCTAGGGCACTTCCACTTATGGTCCTATAGCTTAGGGAAATTAAAATCAAAAAGACACAGCCACCCCAAAGTTTGGGACGCCTCTGTTTACAAGAACCTCGTTTACCGTACACGTTCAACATCGCAGAAAGTGAAAAATGGATAAAGAAGTTGTGGTATTTACTTACAAAGCAATATCACTCAGCAATGAAATCTATGTCATCAGGCCCTTAGCAGCACAATGAGTGGATTCAGGTATGATGATTCTAACTGAAATAAGTCACACAGAAAAAGAAACATCATAAGATATCACTAATACACGGAATGTAAACTTGGCTACACAGGAACTGAATTCCAAAACAGAACAGGGTCTCAAATTTAGAAAACCAACTTATGCTTGCTTAAGGGGAAAGGTGAGTTGGGGTGCTGCATAAAACCAGAGATTGAAATGAGCACAGATAACGTTCTATAAGGCAAATATGGAATAGACAAGAGCTACTCCTTGCTCAACGAAATGGACTCAACACCCCATATTCAACGCCTAGGAATATACCTGCCTAGTAAGAATCATAAAAGCAATGGATTTATATATCTCTGTAAGAGAATCAAGAGTGTGTACAGCGGCATTAAAGCAGTGAAAATCAGCTAAATCCCATATTAAAAATAAATTTCTTAAACAAAACACAATGACAGTGAAATAGAGAGCAATACTTAAGTAATTCATTCAAGGCTTCTGATGCAACCTGCATTTACCATATCTACACCCAGAGCTGGGTGACACATAAGGCTGGACACTTGGGGCTCATAAGATTGGTGAGGTTCGGTGAGCAAATGCAGACCCTTTGAAGTCATATTGCATGGTACCCATTCCATGGGTCTCAACTCTCCAGGTTTAAGGGATTCTTCCTTTAGCTAAAACATGCATGTGGAACCCAGAGTATGATCCACCGTGTGATCGAGAAACGTGTTCAAATGTGTCTCACTTTTCGTTCCCTGGTACTCGGGTGCAACATTCCAGACACTTTACTAACACTCTCCCGACTTGGAGAGTCAGTCCCTTTAACCTCCTGTTTGGCTCAGTTTGCAATTTCTGCGGAAGATGAACAGGAATAGGGAGAACCAATGAGAGACTAGCTGGAGGTGTCTGGACGGGCAAATTTAACTCTCATTTCCCACAGGGAACAGGAATAAACCAAAGGCTCAGCATGCCGTGCCGGAACCAGATTAGGGCCTGAAGCAATCCTGCGGTGTTGTGGCCAGCTCAAAAGAAAGCGAGTTGAAGAAAGGAGCTCAGGGGCACTGTAATTCACAAACCTGCAGATTTATAAATGACAGCTATTGTCCGAAAATATACTGAAGTAGGGCTGCCAAGAGGACTTGAATGCGGGGCAGAATTGCAGGAAACCGATTTCAGGAGGAATCGGAATTGGATTGCATTTAAAACACAGGAAAAGAGGAAGAACTTCGACAATGATGCACTTGGTCAAAAAGGGCGTATGTGTTTTTTCCTGAATATATTCAGGAAAAAACGCATACGCCCTTTTTGGCCAACCAAGCAAGCTTGCAAAGGAAATCTGCACTACAATGAAGTCTCACTTCCCCCCGGTCAAAAGGGCCATCTGAAAAAAGTGTAAAATCCAGAAAGGCAGAACAGGCCACGGAGAACTGGGAGCCTTGTTATGCTGATGGGCGGGATGTAAATTCCCAACAGCCGCTCTGTAGAAGTGTATGGTGTTTCCTGAAACATCTAAAAAACAAAGCAACAGAGCCTAGGGCACTTCCACTTATGGTCCTATAGCTTAGGGAAATTAAAATCAAAAAGACACAGCCACCCCAAAATTTGGGACGGCTCTTTTTACAGGAATCTCTTCTGCGGCACAAGTTAAATATCCCAGAGAGCAAATAATGGATAAAGAAGTTGCGGTACTTATGTACAACAGAATACCACTCAGCAATGAAATCTATGTCACCAGGCCCGTACCAGCATAATGAGTGGATTGAGGCACGATGATTCTAAGTGAAATAAGTCACACAGAAAAAGAAACATCATAAGGTATCACTAATACACGGAATGTGAACTTGGCTACACATGAACTGAATTACAAAACAGAACAGGGTCTCAAATTTAGAAAACCAACTTATGCTTGCTTAAGGGGGAAGGTGAGTTGGGGTGCTGCATAAAAGCAGAGTTTGAAATTAGCACAGATACCGTTCCATAAGCCAAATATGTAATAGACAAGGCCTACCCCTTGCTCAACGAAATGGATTCAACAATGAGGTATCACCTCACACCTGGTAGAATAAGCATCATAGAAAATCTACAAACAAAAAATGCTGGAAAGGGTGTGGAGAAAAGGAACCCTCTTCCACTATTGTTGGGAATATAAATTGATACAGTCATTATGGAGAACAATATGGAATTTCTTAAGAAACTAACAATAGAATTACCATATGATACAGCAATCCCAGTACTGGACATATACCCAGACAAAACCATAAATCAAAAAGAGTCATTCACCGCAATGCTCATTGCATCACTATTTACAATATCGAGGTAATGGAAGCAACCTAAATGCCCACAGACAGACGAATGCATAAAGCTGTGGTACATATATAAAATGGAATATTACTAAGCCATGAAAAGGAATGAAATTGGGTCATTTGTAGAGACGTCGATGGATCTAGAGACTGTCATACAGAGTGAAGTAAGTCAGAAAGAGAAAAACAAATCTTGTATATTCATGCATATATGTGGAACCTAGAAAAACTGTACAGATTAACCATTTTGCAAGGCATAAATAGAGCAACAGATGTAGACAACAAACGTATGGACAACAAGGGGGGAAAGCTGTTGGGGGGGTGGTGGTGGGAGGAGTTGAGAGACTGGGATTGGCATGTATACATTTATATGTATAAAATAGATAACCAATAAGAACCTGCTGTATAAAAATATAAAATAAAATTCAAAATTAAAAAGAAATAAAATTTAAAAAATAAAACAGAAAAAACAATTATTCCCTGCACATACATGTATTTATATGAATAAATTATTTCCATGCTTATATCTGTAAATACAAAAAAGAGGAATAAAATCTACCTTGAACCAAAAACGAAAAAGAGAAAAAAACACAGAACCCACCAGTTACACAGAGGAAAACCGTATCAGGGTACTTGCTCCAGTTGTAAACAATTCTGAAGTTGGTCAGTGGTGGGGAATCGTCTCCCATTCAGCCAGCAGCCCCCACGCAACAAGCGTCCTCATTGCAAAGCTGGGACACCGTGCCGAGGCATCTGTGAGTAAACGTGAGCTGAGCCCCAGGCCAGTTGCTGCTGAACTATTCCCACCCGTCCCAGGTAAAACACCTGAATATATACAAGGACTTGAAAGCCTAGAGGAAGGGCCATAGAGCCACACGAGTGACAGCATGCCGGCCGACTTGGTGCCTGCAGGCCAGCCAGGATGGTCCTGGCCCTGGGTGCTCTTCTGGAAGATTTCCATTTCCCTGCCTGAGATACCCGTCCTGTCCCTGCCCCCACTGCTTTTTTCCTTCCTCACCTCTGCCCAGGGAGAAATTCCAGCAGCAGGTATGGGTGACACATCCTCTTCTTTAGCAGGTGGCAACCTGGCAACTGCTGCAGAAAGTCCAGCAGAGCCCCACTCACACTGGGCCACCCACAAAGCCGTGGCCTCTCACTCCCTCCCACCAGCCCAGCCCCGAGACTGCTGACAGGGCAGAGAAAATGGCGTCAGGCACGGCTGCAGGGGCTCTTGCTGCCTGGAGTGGTATTTATATTGATCTCAACCCAGGCACACCTGGGGAGGGCTGGCCGGCACGGTAAGGCTGCCCAGGTCAGCCAATCATCACCCCTCAGGGGCTCACAGTTGCAGAAAATGGAACTTGCTGAACCGGCCAGGTCCAAGGAACAGGTGTGGGCTCCTGAGAGTCAGGATAGACAAGGGACTGCAGCTTTGGCTTGTTTTCTAATCATTTTATCTGGCCCATGAGTGGGAGACAACTTCAAGAAAACCCTCTCCTAATGAGAGGAACCCAGGAGTCAGGGAGAGGAGGGGTGGGTGGTGGTTGGAGACAGAGGCCTGGTGCCCCGGGTGCAGTGGAAGTCTCTGGAAGACCAGGTGGAGGGAGGCCTCACGGAGTGATGCCCAGGGTCACAGACCTGTCGCAGCTGCTGTTTGTTAGTTCAAGTCCTGCTCTGAGGTGCTCTGTGTCAGCTCTGAGCGACAGGTGAACTGGGGGTGCTCTGCAATGAGGGCTATATGCACGGTTCCTGTGTGCCCAGCCCTGCCACGGTACCTGCAAGGGTAGCTCTGTATCCTGGGAGGGGCCTGATCACAAGAGCCCCGTGGGCTGGGGTGGGGGTGGGGTACCTGCCCAGGTGAGCTCCATATTCTGCGATTGGTCTGACCACGAGAGCCCCATGGGCTGCTGGGGACCTGGTAAAGGATGTCAGGACAGTCAGTGAAGCCACCGAGGATATACCTCCAGTTGCTCCTAATTCCTACACCCTGCTGGTCATTCTACCAACCACCAGGACATGGTATTCTGTATTAGTCTTCAATGATGCCTTCTTTTGTATTCCATTAGTCCCAGAGTCACAAGAAATTTTGGCTTGTGAGTGGCAGGACTCAACATACAACTAAAACAATACTTCCGGGCCGTCTGGCCCCAAGGGTGCAAAAATTCCCACACCGTCTTTGGGGAAAGCTTAGCTAAAGACCTAAAAGTTCTACCTCTGGAAAAGGAAACCCTCCTTCAATATGCAGACGACATTCTGATCGCCAGCCCTACTAAGGAGGCCTCTGAACTACCAAGCCAATAAAGGATAGAAGTTGTCCAAGAAAAAGCTCAAATATCACAGACTGCGGTGACCTGCCTGGGCTTCATTCTCACACAAGGTCAGAGAAGCCCATCCCAGGAAAGGGAAGAAACCATTTTCAGCCTTACCCCTTTCTAAAACTAGAAGACAGCTTAGGGGTTCCTGCGGAGGCCAGGGTTTGCTGCTTCTGGATCCCTAACTACAGTCTACTAGCTGGGCCTCTATATGAAACACTGAAAGGAAAAGATGATGATCCTTTTGAATAGAATCCAGAAGTGGCCTTTCAAGAATGGAAAGAGCAGTCAATTCAGACCCTTGCCCTGGAACTCCCTAATTTAGATAAACCCTTTGACCTTTACATTCCCGGTGAAAGGTGAATCGCCATTGGAGAATTAGTGCAAAAACTGGGACCACTTGAAATGGAACAATGCAAGAATGCCATCCAGGTAGGATAAACTACGGTCACTAAGGAGCTTGGCCCACTGCCACATCTGGCCAAGATACTGGCGGTATCTAAAAACCTGGAAATCAGCAGCCCAAAAGGCCACCTCCCTCCTACGGGAAAAGGACCCCACGTGGTGATCCTAACCACCAACCATGCCCTGAAGTTGCAGGGTTCGCTCCGTGGGCACACCGACCTCGAGTGAGGAGACCCTCCAACTCCAACATCCAGAGAGATAACCGGGGGCAACAGGGCACCATGACGACTCGTGTGAACATCACTTGACCTGGAGTTTCTCTCATAAAACAACAAGAGTGTGTCCCAAAAGAGTAGACTACTGCTTGCAGGACTTACTGCACCCAGAGGGGAGCTAATAATCTTGGCGGGGGAACCGTATATCACACTGTCACCATAGAAAAGCCTACAGACACCGTGATGATGGTGGCCAATAAGACCGGCTGGACTCCTGTTTACTTCCAAAGGCTGTTGACTCAGTAGCCATCATGGTCCTTATCACCACTGACCCTGGACTGTCTGGGAGTTGAGCGGGCAGGGCTCTGACACCTGGTGCTGTTTGTACGTTAATTCAGGGGCCTAATTGAAGAAAGCGCAGACTACTGGTCAGAGCATCTAGGCTGGCAGAAACGGTCAGCCTAAGGTGGCCGAACAAATGTGGGGCGGGGTGAAACCGGCCCCCACAGCGTCTCTGCACATCTCTTTCCTGGACCCTTAAAGGTCATTAGAATCTATAACACTTCCAATGCTGGTGCTCAGGTGGACGAGCAGGGAGGCAGGGGTCCTGGGGACAATCAACGTCACCGGGAGGCTGCTGGGGAGAAGCTCTGACCCTCGCCCCAGGGTATGAGGGCTCCCAACTCAGCACTCAGCAGTTACAGAAGAAGGGTCTGCACCCTCAGCACTCCAAGAATGAGGAACGGGACAAAAGGCAGAGGAGGGGTTTGTCCCCAGCAAAGCCCATTAAAAATCCCTGGGAGATAAAAATAGAATCTGGGCAATAAAGTCAAGTCTAACCTTTTTTATCCTTTGTGCTTTGTCTAATTTCACGTGCTCCTAGGGTCCCGCATGCAGAGGTTCCACACCCGGCACTTCAGACCAGATTTCCTAGTGCAGAATGGCTGGGTCGACACCTCAGCTCCTGGGGCCCAGTGCAGACTCCACGATATAGAGCCTGAGCTACAGCCAACCCGGCCCTCGAGAGCTCTGCCGCCTCCCTCCCTCCCACTGACTCTGACAGGATCTCTACACAGCAGCCCAGCCCACAGCCCACGGGGTAGTGCATGCTCTCACCTCTCCATTCTCTGATCAAAATATAAAGTTTCCTTTGCTTGTGAACCAAACTCAGTCTCGATCTGTTGGCCCCAATGACACTGGGCAGGGGGACACTTGTTGGGGTCCACTCTGGAGGATCAGTAACAGAAATTGAGACTATTGTAACCTCAATGAACAGATGTGTGAGCCAAACTGTAGTTAACATAGAACAGTGTATAAGGCTCGGGTAAAATAAGATGTTTCTAACACTTCCATTTGATATTTCCATCACTTTTTATAAGCAAGTTCAGTGAAAAGGTTTGTCTTATTCGTCAGGTCAATATTAGAGAAACGAAGTGATTTCTTTCCAAGGATGTACATCTAATAATCTTGGTTAAACCTTCAATCTTGTTTTAAATGCTTTTCCATTGAAAATGATACCTCTCTTTCAGCTCCCCCATTTCTGAGAAGTATAAAATCTTATAATTTATTATTACCAAAGGGGAAAGGTGGGAGGAGGGATAAATTAACAGTTTGGAATTAACACATACACACTGCTATGTATAAAATAGATCATCAACAAGGAACTACTGTATAGCACAGGGAACTACACTCAACATTTTGCAATAACCTATAAGGGGAAATAATCTGAAAAAGAATAGATATTTTTATTGACATCATCTATCAATGATAGTTAAAGTGTAGCCTAAGGGAAGCTGGTGGTGAGTGCTTCTGACCCTGAAGACTTCAATCATCTAAAGTTTGGACTCTGCCTACTTCCCAAGGCCCTTAATGAACATATGTGTAGCCGTAGCTTAAAAACTTCCCCAGTTTGGGTTTCGGGGAGACACTGATTTTGAAAAAGCCCTGGTGTTCTCCTTACATGAATGGGACTCTTCCTACTGCTAAAACATGTCTGTCACACCCAGAGGATGGTATACCGTCTGATCGGGAAGAGTTTGGAAAAGGCATCTCATCTCCTCATCTCCTGGTGCTCGGGTTCACCCCTCCAGCGTCTTTACTAACAGTCTCCCCACTTGGAGATGTCAGCACTGTCAACATCCTGTTGCGTACAGTTTGGAATTTGTCCAGAGGATGAAGCGGAAGGATGAGGAACAATGAGAGACAAGTCCTAGGTGTTCAGACAGGCACATGTCACTCTAATTTCCAATCAGGAAGACGAATTGACCAAAGGCTAGGGTTGCCCATGGAAACAGTATAGGGCTTGAGGAAATCCCGCTGCTTTGTGGCCAGTTCCCATAAACACAAGTTGAACAATGGAACTCAGGGGCAGTAAAATTCACAAAACTGCAGAGTTGAAAATATCCATCACTGAAAAATGTCTTGAGGAAAGTCAGAGAAAAGGACTTGTAAGCAAGGGAGAATGGCAGGAAAGGGATTTGAGGAGGTAGAAAGGACTCGCCATTAAGCACAAGAAAAGGAGCTGAACATTGCCAACATTGCCAACATTGCAGTTGGCCAAAAAGGGTGTATGCGTTTTTTTCTGTATATATTCAAGAAAAGGGCATACACTTTTTTAGCCAACCAAACAGGTGGGCACTGGAAGTCAATACTACAAAAGATATCACTTCGCATCAGTCAGAAGAGCCATCCTCATAAAGCGTAAACAACAGAAATGCAGGACAGGGCAACGAGAAGAGGGAGCCCTGTGAGACTTATAGTGGAAATGTATATTGCCAACGGCCATTCTGGAGAAGTGTATTGTGTTTACTAAAGCATCTAAAAAATGAGCTACAGAGCATAGGGCACTTGCACTCATGGGCGTATATCTTGGGAAAAACAAAAATCGAGAGGACACAGGCACCCCAATGTTTACCCCCTCTCTGTTTAAAAGATCCTCGACTAGGATATAACTTAAATGTCTCTGGAGGGAAAAAATGGATAGAGATGTGGTACTTAGGTAGAGTGGAATATTATTCAGCCTGGAAATCAATGAAATATGGCCAGTTGTAACAACTCCGGAGGAGTTACGTATGATCATTCTAAGTGACAGAATTCAAAAAGAAAAAGACACATATCATAAGATATCACTTAAAGGTGGAATCCAAAATGGCTACACATGAAATAAATTACAAAACAAAAACATAGTCAAATATGTAGAAAACACGCATAAGGCTGCTAAACGGGAAAGGTGGGGAGGGGTGAGGCATCATCCAGGAGGTTGAAATTAGCAAAGATACCATTCCAAATACCAAACTGATAATCAACAAGGCCTACACGGTAGCTAAAAGAACTGCACTCAGCACACTCAAGTCACCGGAAAAGAATATATACGACTGGTAAGAATCTGAAAAAGAATTTATTGATGACTCTCTGTACGTGAATCAAGTGGATGTACAGCAGCAAGAAACAGAGCTTTGAAAATCAGCTGTAACCAATATAGTAATAAATTGAAAAAAATAAACGACAGAGAGACAGAGAAAACCTCTTACAACTTTTCCTCAGGGACGGTGATGCAACATGGATTGAACACATCTAGACCCACAGCAGGATGAGACATAAGGCTGGAAACTGTTTGCGCTAAGAGAAATGTGAGGTTGGGTGAGGAAATGCACACCCTTTAAAGTAATACTACCTGGTACCCATTCAATGGGTCCCAAATCTGCAGGTTCAAGGGATCTTCCTACAGCTAAAACATGCATGGAAAACCCAGAGGACTGTACACCATGTGATCGGGAGATGTGTCTAAAATGCACCTCATTTATCCTCTCCTGGTGCTCCTGTTCACCATTCCAGCCATGTTACTTAGAATCTCCCCACTTGGAGAATCAGCACATTTAAACTTCTGTTTCACACATTTTGCAAATTGTGAGGAGGATGAACGGGAAGAGGGGGAACCAATGAGAGAATAGTTGTAGGGGTTTGGACGGGCACATATCACTCTAATTTCCCATTAAGAATAAGAATTAAAGAAAGGCTCAGCCTGCCTCGCCGGAGCCAAAATAGGGCCTGAAGCAATCCTGCGGGTTTGAGGACAGCTCACAAAAGAGCAACTTAAAAAATGGAGCTCAGGGTCACTGCAATTCACAAACCTGCAGAGTTATAAATGAAAACTAATGTCCAAAAATATGTTGAGGTAAGGCAAAGAAGAGGATCTGAATGCAAGACAGAATTGCAAGAAACAGATTTCAAGAGATAGATTGGACTCGTCTTTAATGCACATGAAAAGCGGCAGAATTTCGACAATGATGCAGTTGGCCCAAAAGGGCGTATGCGTTTTTTCCTGATTATATCCAGGAAAAAACGCATACGCACTTTATG
This sequence comes from Globicephala melas, assembly GCF_963455315.2. Classification (NCBI taxonomy): domain Eukaryota; kingdom Metazoa; phylum Chordata; class Mammalia; order Artiodactyla; family Delphinidae; genus Globicephala; species Globicephala melas. Next base: position 202,763 of record NW_027207279.1, on the reverse strand, counting down.
GGCAACGAAGCAAGTAAGCAATGCAAATGTGCACAACAAAGAAGTCTCACTTCCCACCGGTCAAAAGGGCCATCCTAAAAAAGTGTAAAATCCAGAAAGGCAGGACAGGTCATGGAGAACAGGGAGCCTTTATACGCTGATGGGCAGTGTGTGAACTGCCGAGAGCCACTCTGGAGAAGTGTATGGTGGTTCCTAAATCATCTAAAAAACAGAGCGACAGAGCATAGGACACTTCCAATCATGGGAGTATATCTAGGGAAGTCTAAAAATCAACAAGACACAAGCACACCACAGTTTAGGGCTACTCTGTTTACAAGAACCTCAACTTCAGTACACCTTAAATATCCCAGGAAAGAGAACAATGGATAAAGAAGATGTGGTACTTATGTACAATGGAATATCTCTTCACCATGAAATCAATGTAATAAGGCTAGTAGAAGGATAAAGAGTGGATTTAGGTCCGATAATACTACTTGAAATAAGTCAAACAGAAAAAGAAACATATCATAAGATATCACTTATAGAGGGAGGGTAAATATGGCTGCACAAGAAATGAATTACAGAACAGAACAGTGTCTCACATTTAGAAAACACACTTATGTCAGCTTAAGGGGAAAGGAGAGGTGGGGTGATGCATAAAACCAGAGTTTGAAATTAGCACAGATACCGTTCAATAAACCAAATAGGTATTAGACAAGATCTACACCTTGCTCAATGAACTGGCCTCAACACACCCTATACACCGCAGAGAAATATATCTGAGTAATAAGAATCTTAAAACCCATGTATTGATATATCTCCATAAGGGAATCAAGTGTGTGCAGAGCGGCACAAACACAGCAGTGAAAATGAGCTAAACCCCATTATAGAAATAAATTTTAAAAAGAAAACGCTGAAACAATGAAAGGGAGAAAAATTCTTACAAAATTCGCTCAGGGGATGTGATGCAACCTGGATTGACCACATATAAACCCACAGCTGGATAAGACATAAGGCTGGACACTTGGGGCTGAGAGGATTGGTGAGCTTTGGTGAGCAACTGCCGAAAGTTTAATGCAATACTTCATGCTACTCAGTCCAAGGGTCCCAACACTCCAGGTTGAAGGGAATCTTCCTACAGCTAAACCATGCTTGGGAAACCCAGCGACTGGTATACCATATGATCGGGAAAGGTTTCTAAAACGCACCTCATTTTTCCTCTCCTGGGGCTGCGGATCGACATTCCAGCCGCTTTACTAACAACATCCCCACATGGAGTCAATGCCTTTAAGTTCTGGTATCGCACAGTCTGCAGTTAGTGTGGAGGATGAATGGGAATAGGGGGAACCAGTGAGAAACAAGCTGTAGCGGTTTCAATGGGCACATGTCACTCTAATGCCACATCAGTAAGAAGAATTAACCAAAGGCACAGCAAGGTGCCCCAGAAGAAAAATAGGGCTTCAAGGAATCCTGTGGTTATGGGGCAAGACCACAAAAATAAGAGCTGAAAAGTGGGGCTAAGGGCCACCGCAATTCAAAAACCTGCAGAGTTATAAAGGCCAACTATTTTCAAAAAATATATTGAGGTAAGGCTATGAAGAGACATTGAAAGCAAGGCAGAATTGCAGGAAACCGATTTCAGGAGGTAGACTGGAATTGCATTGAAAACATATGAAGAGAGTCAGAACCTCGACAATGATGCACTTGGCCAAAAAGGGCGTATGTGTTTTTTCCTGAATATATTCAGGAAAAAACGCATACACACTTTTTGGCCAACCAAGCAAGCTTGCAAAGGAAATCTGCACTACAATGAAGTCTCACTTCCACCTGGTCAAAAGGGCCATCTGAAAAAAGTGTAAAATCCATAAAAGCACGACAGGGCATGCAGAACTGGGAGCCTTCTTATGCTGATGGGCGGGATGTAAATAGCCAACAGCCACTCTGGAGAAGTGTATGGTGTTTCCTGAAACATCTAAAAAACAAAGCAACAGAGCCTAGGGCACTTCCACTTATGGTCCTATAGATTAGGGAAATTAAAATTAAAAAGACACAGCCACCCGAAAGTTTGGGACGGCTCTGTTTACAAGAACCTCGTTTACGGTACAAGTTCAATATCGCAGAAAGTGAAAAATGGATAAAGAAGTTGTGGTACTTACATACAAGGCAATATAACTCAGCAATGAAATCTATGTCATCAGGCCCTTAGCAGCACAATGAGTGGATTCAGGTATGATGATTCTAACTGAAATAAGACACACAGAAAAAGAAACATCATAAGATATCAGTAATACACGGAATGTAAACTTGGCTACACAGGAACTGAATTACAGAACAGAACAGGGTCTCCAATTTAGAAAACCAACTTATGCTTGCTTAAGGGTAAAGGTGAGTTGGGGTGCTGCATAAAACCAGAGATTGAAATGAGCACAGATAAAGTTCCTTAAGCCAAATATGGAATAGACAAGAGCTACTCCTTGCTCAACGAAATGGACTCAACACCCCATATTAAACGCCTAACAATATACCTGACTAGTAAGAATCTTAAAACATATGGATGGCTATGTCTGAAAGAGAATCAAGCGTGTGTACAGGGGCATAAACGCAGCAGTGATAGGATTGGAGAGGTTCGGTGAGCAAATGAAGACCCTTTGAAGTCATATTGCATGGTACCCATTCCACGGGTTTCAACTACCCAGGTTTAAGGTATTCTTCCTTCAGCTAAAACATGCATGTGGAACCTAGAGTATGATCAACCATGTGATCGGGAGACGTGTTCAAATATGTCTCAGTTTTCCTCCCCTGGTACTCGTGTGCAACATTCCAGACGCTTTACTAACACTCTCCCGACTTGGAGAGTCAGTCCCTTTAACCTCCTGTTTGGCCCAGTTTGCAATTTCTGCGGAAGATGAACAGGAATAGGGAGAACCAATGAGAGACTAGCTGGAGGTGTCTGGACGGACAAATTTAACTCTCATTTCCCACCAGGAAGAGGAATTAACCAAAGGCTCAGCGTGCCGTGCCGGATCCAGATTAGGGCCTGAAGCCATCCTGCGGTGTTGCGGCCAGCTCACAAGAAAGCGAGTTGAAGAAAGGAGCTCAGGGACACTGTAATTCACAAACCTGCAGAGTTATAAATGACAGCTATCGTCCAAAAGTATACTGAAGTAAGGCTGCCAAAAGGAGTTGAAGCGGGGCAGAATTGCAGGAAACCGATTTCAGGATGTAGACTGGAATTGCATTGAAAGCATAGGAAAAGAGGCAGAAGGTCCACAAGAATGCACTTGGCCAAAAAGGGCGTATGCGTTTTTTCCTGAATATATTCAGGAAAAAACGTATACGCACTTCTTGGCCAACCAAGCAAGCTTGCAAAGGAAATCTGCACTACAATGAAGTCTCACTTCTCCCCGGTCAAAAGGGCCATCTGAAAAAAGTGTAAAATCCAGAAAGGCAGGACAGGCCATGGAGAACTGGGAACCTTGTTATGCTGATGGGCGGGATGTAAATTGCCAACAGCCACTGGGGAGAAGTGTATGGTGTTTCCTGAAACATCTAAAATACAAAGCAACAGAGCCTAGGGCACTTCCACTTATGGTCCTATAGCTTAGGGAAATTAAAATCAAAAAGACACAGCCACCCCAAAGTTTGCGACACCTCTGTTTACAAGAACCTCGTTTACCGTACAAGTTCAATATCACAGAAAGTGAAAAATGGATAAACAACTTGTGGTACTTACGTACAATGCAGTATCACTCAGCAATGAAATCTATGTCATCAGGCCCTTAGCAGCATAATGAGTGGATTCAGGTACGTTGATTCTAACTGAAGTAAGTCACACAGAAAAAGCATCATCATAAGATATCAGTAATACACGGAATGTAAACTTGGCTACACAGGAACTGAATTCCAAAACAGAACAGGGTCTCAAATTTAGAAAACCAACTTATGCTTGCTTAAGGGGAAAGGTGAGTTGGGGTGCTGCATAAAACCAGAGATTGAAATGAGCACAGATAAAGTTCCTTAAGCCAAATATGGAATAGACAAGAGCTACTGCTTGCTCAACAAAATGGACTCAACACCCCATATTAAACGCCTAAGAATGTACTTGACTAGTAAGTATCTTAAAACCTATGGATTGCTATGTCTCCAAAAGAGAATCAAGCGTGTGTACAGGGGCATAAACGCAGCAGTGATAGGATTGGAGAGGTTCGGTGAGCAAATGAAGACCCTTTGCAGTCATATTGCATGGTACCCATTCCACGGGTTTCAACTACCCAGGTTTAAGGTATTCTTCCTTCAGCTAAAACATGCATGTGGAACCTAGAGTATGATCAACCATGTGATCGGGAGACGTGTTCAAATATGTCTCAGTTTTCGTACCCTGGTACTTCGGTGCAACATTCCAGACGCTTTACAAACATTCTCCCGACTTGGAGAGTCAGTCCCTAAACCTCCTGTTTGCCCAGTTTGCAATTTCTGCGGAAGATGAACAGGAATAGCGAGAACCAATGAGAGACTAGCTGGAGGTGTCTGGACGGGCAAATTTAACTCTCATTTCCCACCAGGAAGAGGAGTTAACCAAAGGCTCAGCGTGCCGTGCCGGAACCAGATTAAGGCCTGAAGCCATCCTGCAGTGTTGCGGCCAGGTCACAAGAAAGCGAGTTGAAGAAAGGAGCTCAGGGGCACTGTAATTCACAAACCTGCAGAGTTATAAATGACAGCTATCGTCCGAAAATATACTGAAGTAAGGCTGCCAAGAGGACTTGAAAGCGGGGCAGAATTGCAGGAAACCGATTTCAGGAGGTAGACTGGAATTGCATTGAAAGCATAGGAAAAGAGGCAGAACGTCCACAATGATGCACTTGGCCAAAAAGGGCGTATGCGTTTTTTCCTGAATATATTCAGGAAAAAACGCATACGCCCTTTTTGGACAACCAAGCAAGCTTGCAAAGGAAATCTGCACTACAAAGAAGTCTCACTTCCCCCCGGTCAAAAGGGCCATCTGAAAAAAGTGTAAAATCCAGAAAGGCAGGACAGGCCATGGAAAACTGGGAGCCTTGTTATGCTGATGGGCGGGATGTACATTGCCAACAGACACTCGGGAGAAGTGTATGGTGTTTCCTGAAACATCTAAAAAACAAAGCAACAGAGCCTAGGGCACTTCCACTTATGGTCCTATAGCTTAGGGAAATTAAAATCAAAAAGACACAGCCACCCCAAAGTTTGGGACGCCTCTGTTTACAAGAACCTCGTTTACAGTACAAGTTCAACATCGCAGAAAGTGAAAAATGGATAAAGAAGTTGTGGTATTTACTTACAAAGCAATATCACTCAGCAATGAAATCTATGTCATCAGGCCCTTAGCAGCACAATGAGTGGATTCAGGTATGATGATTCTAACTGAAATAAGTCACACAGAAAAAGAAACATCATAAGCTATCAGTAATAAATGGAATGTAAACTTGGCTACACAGGAACAGAATTACAGAACAGAACAGGGTCTCAAATTTAGAAAACCAACTTATGCTTGCTTAAGGGGAAAGGTGAGTTGGGCTGCTGCATAAAACCAGAGATCGAAATGAGCACAGATAAACTTCCTTAAGCCAAATATGGAATAGACAAGAGCTACTCCTTGCTCAACGAAATGGACTCAACACCGCATATTAAACGCCTAAGAATGTACCTGACTCTTAAGTATCTTAAAACCTATGGATTGCTATGTCTCCGAAAGAGAATCAAGCATGTGTACAGGGACATAAACGCAGCAGTGATAGGATTGGAGAGGTTCAGTGAGCAAATGAAGACCCTTTGAAGTCATATTGCATGGTACCCATTCCACGGGTTTCAACTACCCAGGTTTAAGGTATTCTTCCTTCAGCTAAAACATGCATGTGGAACCTAGAGTATGATCAACAATGTGATCGGGAGACGTGTTCAAATATGTCTCAGTTTTCGTACCCTGGTACTCGGGTGCAACATTCCAGACGCTTTACTAACACTCTCCCGACTTGGAGAGTCAGTCCCTTTAACCTCCTGTTTGGCCCAGTTTGCAATTTCTGCGGAAGATGAACAGGAATAGCGAGAACCAATGAGAGACTAGCTGGAGGTGTCTGGACGGGCAAATTTAACTCTCATTTCCCACCAGGAAGCGGAATTAACCAAAGGCTCAGCGTGCCGTGCCGGAACCAGATTAGGGCCTGAAGCCATCCTGCGGTGTTGCGGCCAGCTCACAAGAAAGCGAGTTGAAGAAAGGAGCTCAGGGGCACTGTAATTCACAAACCTGCAGAGTTATAAATGACAGCTATCGTCCAAAAATATACTGAAGTAAGGCTGCCAAGAGGACTTGAAAGCGGGGCAGAATTGCAGGAAACCGATTTCAGGAGGTAGACTGGAATTGCATTGAAAGCATAGGAAAAGAGGCAGAACGTCCACAATGATGCACTTGGCCAAAAAGGGTGTATGCGTTTTTTCCTGAATATATTCAGGAAAAAACGCATAAGCCCTTTTTGGCCAACCAAGCAAGCTTGCAAAGGAAATCTGCACTACAATTTAGTCTCACTTCCCCCCGGTCAAAAGGGTCATCTGAAAAAAGTGTAAAATCCAGAAAGGCAGGACAGGCCATGGAGAACTGGGAGCCTTGTTATGCTGATGGGCGGGATGTAAATTGCCAACAGACACTCGGGAGAAGTGTATGGTGTTTCCTGAAACATCTAAAAAACAAAGCAACAGAGCCTAGGGCACTTCCACTTATGGTCCTATAGCTTAGGGAAATTAAAATCAAAAAGACACAGCCACCCCAAAGTTTGGGACGCCTCTGTTTACAAGAACCTCTTTTACCGTACAAGTTCAACATCGCAGAAAGTGAAAAATGGATAAAGAAGTTGTGGTATTTACTTACAAAGCAATATCACTCAGCAATGAAATCTATGTCATCAGGCCCTTAGCAGCACAATGAGTGGATTCAGGTATGATGATTCTAACTGAAATAAGTCACACAGAAAAAGAAACATCATAAGATATCAGTAATACACGGAATGTAAACTTGGCTACACAGGAACTGAATTACAGAACAGAACAGGGTCTCAAATTTAGAAAACCAACTTATGCTTGCTTAAGGGTAAAGGTGAGTTGGGGTGCTGCATAAAACCAGAGATTGAAATGAGCACAGATAAAGTTCCTTAAGCCAAATATGGAATAGACAAGAGCTACTCCTTGCTCAACGAAATGGACTCAACACCGCATATTAAGTGCCTAAGAATGTACCTGACTAGTAAGTATCTTAAAACCTATGGATTGCTATGTCTCTGAAAGAGAATCAAGCATGTGTACAGGGGCATAAACACAGCAGTGATAGGATTGGAGAGGTTCGGTGAGCAAATGAAGACCCTTTGAAGTCATATTGCATGGTACCCATTCCACGGGTTTCAACTATCCAGGTTTAAGGTATTCTTCCTTCAGCTAAAACATGCATGTGGAACCTAGAGTATGATCAAACATGTGATCGGGAGATGTGTTCAAATATGTCTCAGTTTTCGTACCCTGGTACTCGGGTGCAACATTCCAGACGCTTTACTAACACTCTCCCGACTTGGAGAGTCAGTCCCTTTAACCTCCTGTTTGGCCCAGTTTGCAATTTCTGCGGAAGATGAACAGGAATAGCGAGAACCAATGAGAGACTAGCTGGAGGTGTCTGGACTGGCAAATTTAACTCTCATTTCCCACCAGGAAGCGGAATTAACCAAAGGCTCAGCGTGCCGTGCCGGAACCAGATTAGGGCCTGAAGCCATCCTGCGGTGTTGCGGCCAGCTCAAAAGAAAGCGAGTTGAAGAAAGGAGCTCAGGGGCACTGTAATTCACAAACCTGCAGAGTTATAAATGACAGCTATCGTCCAAAAATATACTGAAGTAAGGCTGCCAAGAGCACTTGAAAGCGGGGCAGAATTGCAGGAAACCGATTTCAGGAGGTAGACTGGAATTGCATTGAAAGCATAGGAAAAGAGGCAGAACGTCCACAATGATGCACTTGGCCAAAAAGGGCGTATGCGTTTTTTCCTGAATATATTCAGGAAAAAACGCATACGCCCTTTTTGGCCAACCAAGCAAGCTTGCAAAGGAAATCTGCACTACAATGAAGTCTGACTTCCCCCCGGTCAAAAGGGCCATCTGAAAAAAGTGTAAAATCCAGAAAGGCAGGACAGGCCATGGAGAACTGGGAGCCTTGTTATGCTGATGGGCGGGATGTAAATTGCCAACAGACACTCGGGAGAAGTGTATGGTGTTTCCTGAAACATCTAAGAAACAAAGCAACAGAGCCTAGGGCACTTCCACTTATGGTCCTATAGCTTAGGGAAATTAAAATCAAAAAGACACAGCCACCCCAATTTGGGACGCCTCTGTTTACAAGAACCTCGTTTACCGTACAAGTTCAATATCACAGAAAGTGAAAAATGGATAAAGAACTTGTGGTACTTACATACAATGCAGTATCACTCAGCAATGAAATCTATGTCATCAGGCCTGTAGCAGCATAATGAGTGGATTCAGGTACGATGATTCTAACTGAAATAAGTCACACAGAAAAAGAAACATCATAAGATATCAGTAATACACGGAATGTAAACTTGGCTACACAGGAACTGAATTACAGAACAGAACAGGGTCTCAAATTTAGAAAACCAACTTATGCTTGTTTAAGGGGAAAGGTGAGTTGGGGTGCTGCATAAAACCAGAGATTGAAATGAGCACAGATAAAGTTCCTTAAGCCAAATATGGAATAGACAAGAGCTACTCCTTGCTCAACGAAATGGACTCAACACCGCATATTAAACGCCTAAGAATGTACCTGACTAGTAAGTATCTTAAAACCTATGGATTGCTATGTCTCCGAAAGAGAATCAAGCATGTGTACAGGGGCATAAACGCAGCAGTGATAGGATTGGAGAGGTTCGGTTAGCAAATGAAGACCCTTTGAAGTCATATTGCATGGTACCCATTCCACGGGTTTCAACTACCCAGGTTTAAGGTATTCTTCCTTCAGCTAAAACATGCATGTGGAACCTAGAGTATGATCAACCATGTGATCGGGAGACGTGTTCAAATATGTCTCAGTTTTCGTACCCTGGTACTCGGGTGCAACATTCCAGACGCTTTAGTAACACTCTCCCGACTTGGAGAGTCAGTCCCTTTAACCTCCTGTTTGGCCCAGTTTGCAATTTCTGCGGAAGATGAACAGGAATAGCGAGAACCAATGAGAGACTAGCTGGAGGTGTCTGGACGGGCAAATTTAACTCTCATTTCCCACCAGGAAGAGGAAATAACCAAAGGCTCAGCGTGCCGTGCCGGAACCAGATTAGGGCCTGAAGCCATCCTGCGGTGTTGCGGCCAGCTCACAAGAAAACGAGTTGAAGAAAGGAGCTCAGGGGCACTGTAATTCACAAACCTGCAGAGTTATAAATGACAACTATCGTCCAAAAATATACTGAAGTAAGGCTGCCAAGAGGACTTGAAAGCGGGGCAGAATTGCAGGAAACCGATTTCAGGAGGTAGACTGGAATTGCATTGAAAGCATAGGAAAAGAGGCAGAACGTCCACAATGATGCACTTGGCCAAAAAGGGCGTATGCGTTTTTTCCTGAATATATTCAGGAAAAAACGCATACGCCCTTTTTGGCCAACCAAGCAAGCTTGCAAAGGAAATCTGCACTACAATGAAGTCTCACTTCCCCCTGGTCAAAAGGGCCATCTGAAAAAAGTGTAAAATTCAGAAAGGCAGGACAGGCCATGGAGAACTGGGAGCCTTGTTATGCTGATGGGCGGGATGTAAATTGCCAACAGACACTCGGGAGAAGTGTATGGTGTTTCCTGAACCATCTGAAAAACAAAGCAACAGAGCCTAGGGCACTTCCACTTATGGTCCTATAGCTTAGGGAAATTAAAATAAAAAAGACACAGCCACCCCGAAGTTTGGAACGGCTCTGTTTACAAGAACCTCGTTTACCATACAAGTTCAACATCGCAGAAAGTGAAAAATGGATAAAGAAGTTGTGGTATTTACTTACAAAGCAATATCACTCAGCAATGAAATCTATGTCATCAGGCCCGTAGCAGCACAATGAGTGGATTCAGGTATGATGATTCTAACTGAAATAAGTCACACAGAAAAAGAAGCATCATAAGATATCAGTAATACACGGAATGTAAACTTGGCTACACAGGAACTGAATTACAGAACAGAACAGGGTCTCAAATTTAGAAAACCAACTTATGCTTGCTTAAGGGGAAAGGTGAGTTGGGCTGCTGCATAAAACCAGAGATCGAAATGAGCACAGATAAACTTCCTTAAGCCAAATATGGAATAGACAAGAGCTACTCCTTGCTCAACGAAATGGACTCAACACCGCATATTAAACGCCTAAGAATGTACCTGACTCTTAAGTATCTTAAAACCTATGGATTGCTATGTCTCCGAAAGAGAATCAAGCATGTGTACAGGGGCATAAACGCAGCAGTGATAGGATTGGAGAGGTTCGGTGAGCAAATGAAGACCCTTTGAAGTCATATTGCATGGTACCCATTCCACGGGTTTCAACTACCCAGGTTTAAGGTATTCTTCCTTCAGCTAAAACATGCATGTGGAACCTAGAGTATGATCAACAATGTGATCGGGAGACGTGTTCAAATATGTCTCAGTTTTCGTACCCTGGTACTCGGGTGCAACATTCCAGACGCTTTACTAACACTCTCCCGACTTGGAGAGTCAGTCCCTTTAACCTCCTGTTTGGCCCAGTTTGCAATTTCTGCGGAAGATGAACAGGAATAGCGAGAACCAATGAGAGACTAGCTGGAGGTGTCTGGACGGGCAAATTTAACTCTCATTTCCCACCAGGAAGCGGAATTAACCAAAGGCTCAGCGTGCCGTGCCGGAACCAGATTAGGGCCTGAAGCCATCCTGCGGTGTTGCGGCCAGCTCACAAGAAAGCGAGTTGAAGAAAGGAGCTCAGGGGCACTGTAATTCACAAACCTGCAGAGTTATAAATGACAGCTATCGTCCAAAAATATACTGAAGTAAGGCTGCAAGAGGACTTGAAAGCGGGGCAGAATTGCAGGAAACCGATTTCAGGAGGTAGACTGGAATTGCATTGAAAGCATAGGAAAAGAGGCAGAACGTCCACAATGATGCACTTGGCCAAAAAGGGTGTATGCGTTTTTTCCTGAATATATTCAGGAAAAAACGCATAAGCCCTTTTTGGCCAACCAAGCAAGCTTGCAAAGGAAATCTGCACAACAATTTAGTCTCACTTCCCCCCGGTCAAAAGGGTCATCTGAAAAAAGTGTAAAATCCAGAAAGGCAGGACAGGCCATGGAGAACTGGGAGCCTTGTTATGCTGATGGGCGGGATGTAAATTGCCAACAGACACTCGGGAGAAGTGTATGGTGTTTCCTGAAACATCTAAAAAACAAAGCAACAGAGCCTAGGGCACTTCCACTTATGGTCCTATAGCTTAGGGAAATTAAAATCAAAAAGACACAGCCACCCCAAAGTTTGGGACGCCTCTGTTTACAAGAACCTCTTTTACCGTACAAGTTCAACATCGCAGAAAGTGAAAAATGGATAAAGAAGTTGTGGTATTTACTTACAAAGCAATATCACTCAGCAATGAAATCTATGTCATCAGGCCCTTAGCAGCACAATGAGTGGATTCAGGTATGATGATTCTAACTGAAATAAGTCACACAGAAAAAGAAACATCATAAGATATCAGTAATACACGGAATGTAAACTTGGCTACACAGGAACTGAATTACAGAACAGAACAGGGTCTCAAATTTAGAAAACCAACTTATGCTTGCTTAAGGGTAAAGGTGAGTTGGGGTGCTGCATAAAACCAGAGATTGAAATGAGCACAGATAAAGTTCCTTAAGCCAAATATGGAATAGACAAGAGCTACTCCTTGCTCAACGAAATGGACTCAACACCGCATATTAAGTGCCTAAGAATGTACCTGACTAGTAAGTATCTTAAAACCTATGGATTGCTATGTCTCTGAAAGAGAATCAAGCATGTGTACAGGGGCATAAACACAGCAGTGATAGGATTGGAGAGGTTCGGTGAGCAAATGAAGACCCTTTGAAGTCATATTGCATGGTACCCATTCCACGGGTTTCAAGTATCCAGGTTTAAGGTATTCTTCCTTCAGCTAAAACATGCATGTGGAACCTAGAGTATGATCAAACATGTGATCGGGAGATGTGTTCAAATATGTCTCAGTTTTCGTACCCTGGTACTCGGGTGCAACATTCCAGACGCTTTACTAACACTCTCCCGACTTGGAGAGTCAGTCCCTTTAACCTCCTGTTTGGCCCAGTTTGCAATTTCTGCGGAAGATGAACAGGAATAGCGAGAACCAATGAGAGACTAGCTGGAGGTGTCTGGACTGGCAAATTTAACTCTCATTTCCCACCAGGAAGCGGAATTAACCAAAGGCTCAGCGTGCCGTGCCGGAACCAGATTAGGGCCTGAAGCCATCCTGCGGTGTTGCGGCCAGCTCAAAAGAAAGCGAGTTGAAGAAAGGAGCTCAGGGGCACTGTAATTCACAAACCTGCAGAGTTATAAATGACAGCTATCGTCCAAAAATATACTGAAGTAAGGCTGCCAAGAGCACTTGAAAGCGGGGCAGAATTGCAGGAAACCGATTTCAGGAGGTAGACTGGAATTGCATTGAAAGCATAGGAAAAGAGGCAGAACGTCCACAATGATGCACTTGGCCAAAAAGGGCGTATGCGTTTTTTCCTGAATATATTCAGGAAAAAACGCATACGCCCTTTTTGGCCAACCAAGCAAGCTTGCAAAGGAAATCTGCACTACAATGAAGTCTCACTTCCCCCCGGTCAAAAGGGCCATCTGAAAAAAGTGTAAAATCCAGAAAGGCAGGACAGGCCATGGAGAACTGGGAGCCTTGTTATGCTGATGGGCGGGATGTAAATTGCCAACAGACACTCGGGAGAAGTGTATGGTGTTTCCTGAAACATCTAAGAAACAAAGCAACAGAGCCTAGGGCACTTCCACTTATGGTCCTATAGCTTAGGGAAATTAAAATCAAAAAGACACAGCCACCCCAATTTGGGACGCCTCTGTTTACAAGAACCTCGTTTACCGTACAAGTTCAATATCACAGAAAGTGAAAAATGGATAAAGAACTTGTGGTACTTACGTACAATGCAGTATCACTCAGCAATGAAATCTATGTCATCAGGCCTGTAGCAGCATAATGAGTGGATTCAGGTATGATGATTCTAACTGAAATAAGTCACACAGAAAAAGAAACATCATAAGATATCAGTAATACACGGAATGTAAACTTGGCTACACAGGAACTGAATTACAGAACAGAACAGGGTCTCAAATTTAGAAAACCAACTTATGCTTGCTTAAGGGGAAAGGTGAGTTGGGGTGCTGCATAAAACCAGAGATTGAAATGAGCACAGATAAAGTTCCTTAAGCCAAATATGGAATAGACAAGAGCTACTCCTTGCTCAACGAAATGGACTCAACACCGCATATTAAACGCCTAAGAATGTACCTGACTAGTAAGTATCTTAAAACCTATGGATTGCTATGTCTCCGAAAGAGAATCAAGCATGTGTACAGGGGCATAAACGCAGCAGTGATAGGATTGGAGAGGTTCGGTTAGCAAATGAAGACCCTTTGAAGTCATATTGCATGGTACCCATTCCACGGGTTTCAACTACCCAGGTTTAAGGTATTCTTCCTTCAGCTAAAACATGCATGTGGAACCTAGAGTATGATCAACCATGTGATCGGGAGACGTGTTCAAATATGTCTCAGTTTTCGTACCCTGGTACTCGGGTGCAACATTCCAGACGCTTTAGTAACACTCTCCCGACTTGGAGAGTCAGTCCCTTTAACCTCCTGTTTGGCCCAGTTTGCAATTTCTGCGGAAGATGAACAGGAATAGCGAGAACCAATGAGAGACTAGCTGGAGGTGTCTGGACGGGCAAATTTAACTCTCATTTCCCACCAGGAAGAGGAAATAACCAAAGGCTCAGCGTGCCGTGCCGGAACCAGATTAGGGCCTGAAGCCATCCTGCGGTGTTGCGGCCAGCTCACAAGAAAACGAGTTGAAGAAAGGAGCTCAGGGGCACTGTAATTCACAAACCTGCAGAGTTATAAATGACAACTATCGTCCAAAAATATACTGAAGTAAGGCTGCCAAGAGGACTTGAAAGCGGGGCAGAATTGCAGGAAACCGATTTCAGGAGGTAGACTGGAATTGCATTGAAAGCATAGGAAAAGAGGCAGAACGTCCACAATGATGCACTTGGCCAAAAAGGGCGTATGCGTTTTTTCCTGAATATATTCAGGAAAAAACGCATACGCCCTTTTTGGCCAACCAAGCAAGCTTGCAAAGGAAATCTGTACTACAATGAAGTCTCACTTCCCCCCGGTCAAAAGGGCCATCTGAAAAAAGTGTAAAATCCAGAAAGGCAGGACAGGCCATGGAGAACTGGGAGCCTTGTTATGCTGATGGGCGGGATGTCAATTGCCAACAGACACTCGGGAGAAGTGTATGGTGTTTCCTGAAACGTCTAAAAAACAAAGCAACAGAGCCTAGGGCACTTCCACTTATGGTCCTATAGCTTAGGGAAATTAAAATCAAAAAGATACAGCCACCCCAATGTTTGGGACGCCTCTGTTTACAAGAACCTCGTTTACCGTACAAGTTCAATATCACAGAAAGTGAAAAATGGATAAAGAACTTGTGGTACTTACGTACAATGCAGTATCACTCAGCAGTGAAATCTATGTCATCAGGCCCGTAGCAGCACAATGAGTGGATTCAGGTATGATGATTCTAACTGAAATAAGTCACACAGAAAAAGAAACATCATAAGATATCACTAATACACGGAATGTAAACTTGGCTACACAGGAACTGAATTACAGAACAGAACAGGGTCTCAAATTTAGAAAACCAACTTATGCTTGCTTAAGGGGAAAGGTGAGTTGGGCTGCTGCATAAAACCAGAGATTGAAATGAGCACAGATAAAGTTCCTTAAGCCAAATATGGAATAGACAAGAGCTACTCCTTGCTCAACGAAATGGACTCAACACCACATATTAAACGCCTAAGAATGTACCTGACTAGTAAGTATCTTAAAACCTATGGATTGCTATGTCTCCGAAAGAGAATCAAGTATGTGTAGAGGGGTATAATGCAGCAGTGATAGGATTGGAGAGGTTCGGTGAGCAAATGAAGACCCTTTGAAGTCATATTGCATGGTACCCATTCCACGGGTTTCAACTCTCCAGGTTTAAGGTATTCTTCCTTCAGCTAAAACATGCATGTGGAACCCAGAGTATGATCAACCGTGTGAACGGGAGACCTGTTCAAATATGTCTCAGTTTTCCTCCCCTGGTACTCGGGTGCAACATTCCAGACGCTTTACTAACACTCTCCCCACTTGGAGAGTCAGCAACTTTAACCGCCTGTTTGGCCCAGTTTGCAATTTCTGCGGAAGATGAACAGGAATAGGGAGAACCAATGAGAGACTACTGGAGGTGTCTGGACGGGCAAATTTAACTCTCATTTCCCACCAGGAAGAGGAAATAACCAAAGGCTCAGCGTGCCGTGCTGGAATCAGATTAGGGCCTGAAGCCATCCTGCGGTGTTGCGGCCAGCTCAAAAGAAAGCGAGTTGAAGAAAGGAGCTCAGGGGCACTGTAATTCACAAACCTGCAGAGTTATAAATGACAGCTATCGTCCAAAAATATACTGAAGTAAGGCTGCCAAGAGGACTTGAAAGCGGGGCAGAATTGCAGGAAACCAATTTCAGGAGGTAGACTGGAATTGCATTGAAAGCATAGGAAAAGAGGCAGAACGTCCACAATGATGCACTTGGCCACAAAGGGCGTATGCGTTTTTTCCTGAATATATTCAGAAAAAAACGCATACGCACTTTTTGGCCAACCAAGCGAGCTTGCAAAGGAAATCTGCACTACAATGAAGTCTCACTTCCCCCCGGTCAAAAGGGCCATCTGAAAAAAGTGTAAAATCCAGAAAGGCAGGACAGGCCATGGAGAACTGGGAGCCTTGTTATGCTGATGGGTGGGATGTAAATTGCCAACAGACACTTGGGAGAAGTGTATGGTGTTTCCTGAAACATCTAAAAAACAAAGCAACAGAGCCTAGGGCACTTCCACATATGGTCCTATAGCTTAGGGAAATTAAAATAAAAAAGACACAGCCACCCCGAAGTTTGGAATGGCTCTGTTTACAAGAACCTCGTTTACAGTACAAGTTCAATATCACAGAAAGTGAAAAATGGATAAAGAACTTGTGGTACTTACGTACAATGCAGTATCACTCAGCAGTGAAATCTATGTCATCAGGCCCGTAGCAGCACAATGAGTGGATTCAGGTACGATGATTCTAACTGAAATAAGTCACACAGAAAAAGAAACATCATAAGATATCACTAATACACGGAATGTAAACTTGGCTACAGAGGAACTGAATTACAGAACAGAACAGGGTCTCAAATTTAGAAAACCAACTTATGCTTGTTTAAGGGTAAAGGTGAGTTGGGGTGCTGCATAAAACCAGAGATTGAAATGAGCACAGATAAAGTTCCTTAAGCCAAATATGGAATAGACAAGAGCTACTCCTTGCTCAACGAAATGGACTCAACACCGCATATTAAACGCCTAAGAATGTACCTGACTCTTAAGTATCTTAAAACCTATGGATTGCTATGTCTCCGAAAGAGAATCAAGCATGTGTACAGGGACATAAACGCAGCAGTGATAGGATTGGAGAGGTTCGGTGAGCAAATGAAAACCTTTGAAGTCATATTGCATGGTACCCATTACACGGGTTTCAACTCTCCAGGTTTAAGGTTTTCTTCCTTCAGCTAAAACATGCATATGGAACCCAGAGTATGATCAACCGTGTGAACGGGAGACGTGTTCAAATATGTCTCAGTTTTCCTCCCCTGGTACTCGGGTGCAACATTCCAGACGCTTTACTAACACACACCCCACTTGGAGAGTCAGCGCCTTTAACCTCCTGTTTGGCCCAGTTTGCAATTTCTGCGGAAGATGAACAGGAATAGGGAGAACCAATGAGAGAGTAGCTGGAGGTGTCTGGACGGGCAAATTTAACTCTCATTTCCCACCAGGAAGAGGAATTAACCAAAGGCTCAGCATGCCGTGCCAGAACCAGATTAGGGCCTGAAGCCATCCTGAGGTGTTGCGGCCAGCTCACAAGAAAGAGAGTTGAAGAAAGGAGCTCAGGGGCACTGTAATTCACAAACGTGCAGAGTTATAAATGTCAGCTATCGTCCAAAAATATACTGAAGTAAGGCTGCCAAGAGGACTTGAAAGCGGGGCAGAATTGCAGGAAACCGATTTCAGGAGGTAGACTGGAATTGCATTGAAAGCATAGGAAAAGAGGCAGAACGTCCACAATGATGCACTTGTCCAAAAAGGGCGTATGCGTTTTTTCCTGAATATATTCAGGAAAAAACGGATATGCCCTTTTTGGCCAACCAAGCAAACTTGCAAAGGAAATCTGCACTACAATGAAGTCTCACTTCCCCCCGGTCAAAAGAGCCATCTGAAAAAGTGTAAAATCCAGAAAGGCAGGACAGGCCATGGAGAACTGGGAGCCTTGTTATGCTGATGGGCGGGATGTAAATTGCAAACAGACACTCGGGAGAAGTGTATGGTGTTTCCTGAAACATCTAAGAAACAAAGCAACAGAGCCTAGGGCACTTCCACTTATGGTCCTATAGCTTAGGGAAATTAAAATCAAAAAGACACAGCCACCCCAATTTGGGACGCCTCTGTTTACAAGAACCTCGTTTACCGTACAAGTTCAATATCACAGAAAGTGAAAAATGGATAAAGAACTTGTGGTACTTACGTACAATGCAGTATCCCTCAGCAATGAAATCTATGTCATCAGGCCTGTAGCAGCATAATGAGTGGATTCAGGTACGATGATTCTAACTGAAATAAGTCACACAGAAAAAGAAACATCATAAGATATCACTAATACACGGAATGTAAACTTGGCTACACAGGAACTGAATTACAGAACAGAACAGGGTCTCAAATTTAGAAAACCAACTTATGCTTGCTTAAGGGGAAAGGTGAGTTGGGGTGTTGCATAAAACCAGAGATTGAAATGAGCACAGATAAAGTTCCTTAAGCCAATATGGAATAGACAAGAGCTACTCCTTGCTCAACGAAATGGACTCAACACCGCATATTAAACTCCTAAGAATGTACCTGACTAGTAAGTATCTTAAAACCTATGGATTGCTATGTCTCCAAAAGAGAATCAAGCGTGTGTACAGGGGCATAAACGCAGCAGTGATAGGATTGGAGAGGTTCGGTGAGCAAATGAAGACCCTTTGAAGTCATATTGCATGGTACCCATTCCACGGGTTTCAACTATCCAGGTTTAAGGTATTCTTCCTTCAGCTAAAACATGCATGTGGAACCTAGAGTATGATCAAACATGTGATCGGGAAATGTGTTCAAATATGTCTCAGTTTTCGTACCCTGGTACTCGGGTGCAACATTCCAGACGCTTTACTAACACTCTCCCGACTTGGAGAGTCAGTCCCTTTAACCTCCTGTTTGGCCCAGTTTGCAATTTCTGCTGAAGATGAACAGGAATAGCGAGAACCAATGAGAGACTAGCTGGAGGTGTCTGGACGGGCAAATTTAACTCTCATTTCCCACCAGGAAGCGGAATTAACCAAAGGCTCAGCGTGCCGTGCCGGAACCAGAATAGGGCCTGAAGCCATCCTGCGGTGTTGCGGCCAGCTCAAAAGAAAGCGAGTTGAAGAAAGGAGCTCAGGGGCACTGTAATTCACAAACCTGCAGAGTTATAAATGACAGCTATCGTCCAAAAATATACTGAAGTAAGGCTGCCAAGAGGACTTGAAAGCGGGGCAGAATTGCAGGAAACCGATTTCAGGAGGTAGACTGGAATTGCATTGAAAGCATAGGAAAAGAGGCAGAACGTCCACAATGATGCACTTGGCCAAAAAGGGCGTATGCGTTTTTTCCTGAATATATTCAGGAAAAAACGCATACGCCCTTTTTGGCCAACCAAGCAAGCTTGCAAAGGAAATCTGCACTACAATGAAGTCTCACTTCCCCCCCGCCCCCGGTCAAAAGGGCCATCTGAAAAAAGTGTAAAATCCAGAAAGGCAGGACAGGCCATGGAGAACTGGGAGCCTTGTTATGCTGATGGGCGGGATGTCAATTGCCAACAGACACTCGGGAGAAGTGTATGGTGTTTCCTGAAACATCTAAAAAACAAAGCAACAGAGCCTAGGGCACTTCCACTTATGGTCCTATAGCTTAGGGAAATTAAAATCAAAAAGACACAGCCACCCCAAAGTTTGGGACGCCTCTGTTTACAAGAACCTCGTTTACAGTACAAGTTCAACATCGCAGAAATTGAAAAATGGATAAAGAAGTTGCGGTATTTACTTACAAAGCAATATCACTCAGCAATGAAATCTATGTCATCAGGCCCTTAGCAGCACAATGAGTGGATTCAGGTATGATGATTCTAACTGAAATAAGTCACACAGAAAAAGAAACATCATAAGATATCAGTAATACATGGAATGTAAACTTTGCCAAACAGGAACTGAATTACAGAACAGAACAGGGTCTCAAATTTAGAAAACCAACTTATGCTTGCTTAAGGGGAAAGGTGAGTTGGGGTGCTGCATAAAACCAGAGATTGAAATGAGCACAGATAAAGTTCCTTAAGCCAAATATGGAATAGACAAGAGCTACTCCTTGCTCAACGAAATGGACTCAACACCGCATATTAAATGCCTAAGAATGTACCTGACTAGTAAGTATCTTAAAACCTATGGATTGCTATGTGTCCAAAAGAGAATCAAGCATGTGTACAGGGGCATAAACACAGCAGTGATAGGATTGGAGAGGTTCGGTGAGCAAATGAAGACCCTTTGAAGTCATATTGCATGGTACCCATTCCACGGGTTTCAACTACCCACGTTTAAGGTATTCTTCCTTCAGCTAAAACATGCATGTGGAACCCAGAGTATGATCAACCGTGTGAACGGGAGACCTGTTCAAATATGTCTCAGTTTTCCTCCCCTGGTACTCGGGTGCAACATTCCAGATGCTTTACTAACACTCTCCCCACTTGGATAGTCAGCCTTTAACCTCCTGTTTAGCCCAGTTTGCAATTTCTGCGGAAGATGAACAGGAATAGTGAGAACCAATGAGAGACTAGCTGGAGGTGTCTGGACGGGCAAATTTAACTCTCATTTCCCAACAGGAAGAGGAACTAACCAAAGGCTCAGCGTGCCGTGCCGGAACCAGATTAGGGCCTGAAGCCATCCTGCGGTGTTGCGGCCAGCTCAAAAGAAAGCGAGTTGAAGAAAGGAGCTCAGGGGCACTGTAATTCACAAACCTGCAGAGTTATAAATGACAGCTATCGTCCAAAAATATACTGAAGTAAGGCTGGCAAGAGGACTTGAAAGCGGGGCAGAATTGCAGGAAACCGATTTCAGGAGGTAGACTGGAATTGCATTGAAAGCATAGGAAAAGAGGCAGCACGTCCACAATGATGCACTTGGCCAAAAAGGGCGTATGCGTTTTTTCCTGAATATATTCATGAAACAACGCATACGCACTTTTTGGCCAACCAAGCAAGCTTGCAAAGGAAATCTGCACTACAATGAAGTCTCACTTCCCCCCGGTCATAAGGGCCATCTGAAAAAAGTGTAAAATCCAGAAAGGCAGGACAGGCCATGGAGAACTGGGAGCCTTGTTATGCTGATGGGCGGGATGTAAATTGCCAACAGACACTCGGGAGAAGTGTATGGTGTTTCCTGAAATATCCAGAAAACAAAGCAACAGAGCCTAGGGCACTTCCACTTATGGTCCTATAGCTTAGGGAAATTAAAATCAAAAAGACACAGCCACCCCAAAGTTTGGGACGCCTCTGTTTACAAGAACGTCGTTTACCGTACAAGTTCAATATCACAGAAAGTGAAAAATGGATAAAGAACTTGTGGTACTTACGTACAATGCAGTATCACTCAGCAATGAAATCTATGTCATCAGGCCCGTAGCAGCATAATGAGTGGATTCAGGTATGATGATTCTAACTGAAATAAGTCACACAGAAAAAGAAACATCATAAGATATCACTAATACACGGAATGTAAACTTGGCTACACAGGAACTGAATTCCAAAACAGAACAGGGTCTCAAATTTAGAAAACCAACTTATGCTTGCTTAAGGGGAAAGGTGAGTTGGGGTGCTGCATAAAACCAGAGATTGAAATGAGCACAGATAAAGTTCCTTAAGCCAAATATGGAATAGACAAGAGCTACTCCTTGCTCAACGAAATGGACTCAACACCCCATATTAAACGCCTAAGAATGTACCTTACTAGTAAGTATCTTAAAACCTATGGATTGCTATGTCTCCAAAAGAGAATCAAGCGTGTGTACAGGGGCATAAACGCAGCAGTGATAGGATTGGAGAGGTTCGGTGAGCAAATGAAGACCCTTTGAAGTCATATTGCATGGTACCCATTCCACGGGTTTCAACTACCCAGGTTTAAGGTATTCTTCCTTCAGCTAAAACATGCATGTGGAACCTAGAGTATGATCAACCATGTGATCGGGAGACGTGTTCAAATATGTCTCAGTTTTCGTACCCTGGTACTCGCGTGCAACATTCCAGACACTTTACTAACACTCTCCCGACTTGGAGAGTCAGTCCCTTTAAACTCCTGTTTGGCCCAGTTTGCAATTTCTGCGGAAGATGAACAGGAATAGGGAGAACCAATGAGAGACTAGCTGGAGGTGTCTGGACGGGCAAATTTAACTCTCATTTCCCACCAGGAAGAGGAATTAACCAAAGGCTCAGCGTGCCGTGCCGGAACCAGATTAGGGCCTGAAGCCACCCTGTGGTGTTGCGGCCAGGTCACAAGAAAGCGAGTTGAAGAAAGGAGCTCAGGGGCACTGTAAATCACAAACCTGCAGAGTTATAAATGACAGCTATCGTCCAAAAATATACTGAAGTAAGGCTGCCAAGAGGACTTGAAAGCGGGGCAGAATTGCAGGAAACCGATTTCAGGAGGTAGACTGGAATTGCATTGAAAGCATAGGAAAAGAGGCAGAACGTCCACAATGATGCACTTGGCCAAAAAGGGCGTATGCGTTTTTTCCTGAATATATTCAGGAAAAAACGCATACGCCCTTTTTGGCCAAGCAAGCAAACTTGCAAAGGAAATCTGCACTACAATGAAGTCTCACTTCCCCCCGGTCAAAAGGGCCATCTGAAAAAAGTGTAAAATCCAGAAAGGCAGGACAGGCCATGGAGAACTGGGAGCCTTGATATGCTGATGGGCGGGATGTAAATTGCCAACAGACACTCGGGAGAAGTGTATGGTGTTTCCTGAAACATCTAAAAAACAAAGCAACAGAGCCTAGGGCACTTCCACTTATGGTCCTATAGCTTAGGGAAATTAAAATCAAAAACACACAGCCACCCCGAAGTTTGGAACGGCTCTGTTTACAAGAACCTCGTTTACAGTACAAGTTCAACATCGCAGAAAGTGAAAAATGGATAAAGAACTTGTGGTACTTACGTACAATGCAGTATCACTCAGCAATGAAATCTATGTCATCAGGCCCTTAGCAGCACAATGAGTGGATTCAGGTATGATGATTCTAACTGAAATAAGTCACACAGAAAAAGAAACATCATAAGATATCAGTAATACACGGAATGTAAACTTGGCTACACAGGAACTGAATTCCAATACAGAACAGGGTCTCAAATTTAGAAAACCAACTTATGCTTGCTTAAGGGGAAAGGTGAGTTGGGGTTCTGCATAAAACCAGAGATTGAAATGAGCACAGATAAAGTTCCTTAAGCCAAATATGGAATAGACAAGAGCTACTCCTTGCTCAACGAAATGGACTCAACACCGCATATTAAACGCCTAAGAATGTACCTGACTAGTAAGTATCTTAAAACCTATGGATTGCTATGTCTCCAAAAGAGAATCAAGCGTGTGTACAGGGGCATAAACGCAGCAGTGATAGGATTGGAGAGGTTCGGTGAGCAAATGAAGACCCTTTGAAGTCATATTGCATGGTACCCATTCCACGGGTTTCAACTACCCACGTTTAAGGTATTCTTCCTTCAGCTAAAACATGCATGTGGAACCCAGAGTATGATCAACCGTGTGAACGGGAGACCTGTTCAAGTATGTCTCAGTTTTCCTCCCCTGGTACTCGGGTGCAACATTCCAGACGCTTTACTAACACTCTCCCCACTTGGAGAGTCAGCCTTTAACCTCCTGTTTAGCCCAGTTTGCAATTTCTGTGGAAGATGAACAGGAATAGGGAGAACCAATGAGAGACTAGCTGGAGGTGTCTGGACGGGCAAATTTAACTCTCATTTCCCACCAGGAAGAGGAAATAACCAAAGGCTCAGCGTGCCGTGCCGGAACCAGATTAGGGCCTGAAGCCATCCTGCGGTGTTGCGGCCAGCTCAAAAGAAAGCGAGTTGAAGAAAGGAGCTCAGGGGCACTGTAATTCACAAACCTGCAGAGTTATAAATGACAGCTATCGTCCAAAAATATACTGAAGTAAGGCTGCCAAGAGGACTTGAAAGTGGGGCAGAATTGCAGGAAACCGATTTCAGGAGGTAGACTGGAATTGCATTGAAAGCATAGGAAAAGAGGCAGAACGTCCACAAGTATGCACTTGGCCAAAAAGGGCGTATGCGTTTTTTCCTGAATATATTCAGAAAGGCAGGACAGGCCATGGAGAACTGGGAGCCTTGTTATGCTGATGGGCGGGATGTAAATTGCCAACAGACACTCGGGAGAAGTGTATGGTGTTTCCTGAAACATCCAAAAAACAAAGCAACAGAGCCTAGGGCACTTCCACTTATGGTCCTATAGCTTAGGGAAATTAAAATCAAAAAGACACAGCCACCCCAAAGTTTGGGACGCCTCTGTTTACAAGAACCTCGTTTACCGTACAAGTTCAATATCACAGAAAGTGAAAAATGGATAAAGAACTTGTGGTACTTACGTACAATGCAGTATCACTCAGCAATGAAATCTATGTCATCAGGCCCGTAGCAGCATAATGAGTGGATTCAGGTACGATGATTGTAACTGAAATAAGTCACACAGAAAAAGAAACATCATAAGTTATCACTAATACACGGAATGTAAACTTGGCTACACAGGAACTGAATTCCAAAACAGAACAGGGTCTCAAATTTAGAAAACCAACTTCTGCTTGCTTAAGGGGAAAGGTGAGTTGGGGTGCTGCATAAAACCAGAGATTGAAATGAGCACAGATAAAGTTCCTTAAGCCAAATATGGAATAGACAAGAGCTACTCCTTGCTCAACGAAATGGACTCAAGACCCCATATTAAACGCCTAAGAATGTACCTGACTAGTAAGTATCTTAAAACCTATGGATTGCTATGTCTCCGAAAGAGAATCAAGCATGTGTACAGGGGCATAAACGCAGCAGTGATAGGATTGGAGAGGTTCGGTGAGAAAATGAAGACCCTTTGAAGTCATATTTCATGGTACCTATTCCACGGGTTTCAACTACCCAGGTTTAAAGTATTCTTCCTTCAGCTAAAACATGCATGTGGAACCCAGAGTATGATCAACCGTGTGAACAGGAGACGTGTTCAAATATGTCTCAGTTTTCCTCCCCTGGTACTCGGGTGCAACATTCCAGACGCTTTACTAACACTCTCCCCACTTGGAGAGCCAGCGCCTTTAACCTCCTGTTTGGCCCAGTTTGCAATTTCTGCGGAAGATGAACAGGAATAACGAGAACAAATGAGAGACTAGCTGGAGGTGTCTGGACGGGCAAATTTAACTCTCATTTCCCACCAGGAAGAGGAATTAACCAAAGGCTCAGCGTGCCGTGCCGGAACCAGTTAGGGCGTGAAACCATCCTGCGGTGTTGCGGCCAACTCACAAGAAAGCGAGTTGAAGAAAGGAGCTCAGGGGCACTGTAATTCACAAACCTGCAGAGTTATAAATGACAGCTATCGTCCAAAAATATACTGAAGTAAGGCTGCCAAGAGGACTTGAAAGCGGGGCAGAATTGCAGGAAACCGATTTCAGGAGGTAGACTGGAATTGCATTGAAAGCATAGGAAAAGAGGCAGAACGTCCACAATGATGCACTTGGCCAAAAAGGGCGTATGCGTTTTTTCCTGAATATATTCAGGAAAAAACGCATACGCCCTTTTTGGCCAACCAAGCAAGCTTGCAAAGGAAATCTGCACTACAATGAAGTCTCACTTCCCCCCGGTCAAAAGGGCCATCTGAAAAAAGTGTAAAATCCAGAAAGGCAGGACAGGCCATGGAGAACTGGGAGCCTTGTTATGCTGATGGGCGGGATGTAAATTGCCAACAGACACTCGGGAGAAGTGTATGGTGTTTCCTGAAACATCTAAAAAACAAAGCAACAGAGCCTAGGGCACTTCCACTTATGGTCCTATAGCTTAGGGAAATTAAAATCAAAAAGACACAGCCACCCCAAAGTTTGGGACGCCTCTGTTTACAAGAACCTCGTTTACCGTACACGTTCAACATCGCAGAAAGTGAAAAATGGATAAAGAAGTTGTGGTATTTACTTACAAAGCAATATCACTCAGCAATGAAATCTATGTCATCAGGCCCTTAGCAGCACAATGAGTGGATTCAGGTATGATGATTCTAACTGAAATAAGTCACACAGAAAAAGAAACATCATAAGATATCACTAATACACGGAATGTAAACTTGGCTACACAGGAACTGAATTCCAAAACAGAACAGGGTCTCAAATTTAGAAAACCAACTTATGCTTGCTTAAGGGGAAAGGTGAGTTGGGGTGCTGCATAAAACCAGAGATTGAAATGAGCACAGATAACGTTCTATAAGGCAAATATGGAATAGACAAGAGCTACTCCTTGCTCAACGAAATGGACTCAACACCCCATATTCAACGCCTAGGAATATACCTGCCTAGTAAGAATCATAAAAGCAATGGATTTATATATCTCTGTAAGAGAATCAAGAGTGTGTACAGCGGCATTAAAGCAGTGAAAATCAGCTAAATCCCATATTAAAAATAAATTTCTTAAACAAAACACAATGACAGTGAAATAGAGAGCAATACTTAAGTAATTCATTCAAGGCTTCTGATGCAACCTGCATTTACCATATCTACACCCAGAGCTGGGTGACACATAAGGCTGGACACTTGGGGCTCATAAGATTGGTGAGGTTCGGTGAGCAAATGCAGACCCTTTGAAGTCATATTGCATGGTACCCATTCCATGGGTCTCAACTCTCCAGGTTTAAGGGATTCTTCCTTTAGCTAAAACATGCATGTGGAACCCAGAGTATGATCCACCGTGTGATCGAGAAACGTGTTCAAATGTGTCTCACTTTTCGTTCCCTGGTACTCGGGTGCAACATTCCAGACACTTTACTAACACTCTCCCGACTTGGAGAGTCAGTCCCTTTAACCTCCTGTTTGGCTCAGTTTGCAATTTCTGCGGAAGATGAACAGGAATAGGGAGAACCAATGAGAGACTAGCTGGAGGTGTCTGGACGGGCAAATTTAACTCTCATTTCCCACAGGGAAGAGGAATAAACCAAAGGCTCAGCATGCCGTGCCGGAACCAGATTAGGGCCTGAAGCAATCCTGCGGTGTTGTGGCCAGCTCAAAAGAAAGCGAGTTGAAGAAAGGAGCTCAGGGGCACTGTAATTCACAAACCTGCAGATTTATAAATGACAGCTATTGTCCGAAAATATACTGAAGTAGGGCTGCCAAGAGGACTTGAATGCGGGGCAGAATTGCAGGAAACCGATTTCAGGAGGAATCGGAATTGGATTGCATTTAAAACACAGGAAAAGAGGAAGAACTTCGACAATGATGCACTTGGTCAAAAAGGGCGTATGTGTTTTTTCCTGAATATATTCAGGAAAAAACGCATACGCCCTTTTTGGCCAACCAAGCAAGCTTGCAAAGGAAATCTGCACTACAATGAAGTCTCACTTCCCCCCGGTCAAAAGGGCCATCTGAAAAAAGTGTAAAATCCAGAAAGGCAGAACAGGCCACGGAGAACTGGGAGCCTTGTTATGCTGATGGGCGGGATGTAAATTCCCAACAGCCGCTCTGTAGAAGTGTATGGTGTTTCCTGAAACATCTAAAAAACAAAGCAACAGAGCCTAGGGCACTTCCACTTATGGTCCTATAGCTTAGGGAAATTAAAATCAAAAAGACACAGCCACCCCAAAATTTGGGACGGCTCTTTTTACAGGAATCTCTTCTGCGGCACAAGTTAAATATCCCAGAGAGCAAATAATGGATAAAGAAGTTGCGGTACTTATGTACAACAGAATACCACTCAGCAATGAAATCTATGTCACCAGGCCCGTACCAGCATAATGAGTGGATTGAGGCACGATGATTCTAAGTGAAATAAGTCACACAGAAAAAGAAACATCATAAGGTATCACTAATACACGGAATGTGAACTTGGCTACACATGAACTGAATTACAAAACAGAACAGGGTCTCAAATTTAGAAAACCAACTTATGCTTGCTTAAGGGGGAAGGTGAGTTGGGGTGCTGCATAAAAGCAGAGTTTGAAATTAGCACAGATACCGTTCCATAAGCCAAATATGTAATAGACAAGGCCTACCCCTTGCTCAACGAAATGGATTCAACAATGAGGTATCACCTCACACCTGGTAGAATAAGCATCATAGAAAATCTACAAACAAAAAATGCTGGAAAGGGTGTGGAGAAAAGGAACCCTCTTCCACTATTGTTGGGAATATAAATTGATACAGTCATTATGGAGAACAATATGGAATTTCTTAAGAAACTAACAATAGAATTACCATATGATACAGCAATCCCAGTACTGGACATATACCCAGACAAAACCATAAATCAAAAAGAGTCATTCACCGCAATGCTCATTGCATCACTATTTACAATATCGAGGTAATGGAAGCAACCTAAATGCCCACAGACAGACGAATGCATAAAGCTGTGGTACATATATAAAATGGAATATTACTAAGCCATGAAAAGGAATGAAATTGGGTCATTTGTAGAGACGTCGATGGATCTAGAGACTGTCATACAGAGTGAAGTAAGTCAGAAAGAGAAAAACAAATCTTGTATATTCATGCATATATGTGGAACCTAGAAAAACTGTACAGATTAACCATTTTGCAAGGCATAAATAGAGCAACAGATGTAGACAACAAACGTATGGACAACAAGGGGGGAAAGCTGTTGGGGGGGTGGTGGTGGGAGGAGTTGAGAGACTGGGATTGGCATGTATACATTTATATGTATAAAATAGATAACCAATAAGAACCTGCTGTATAAAAATATAAAATAAAATTCAAAATTAAAAAGAAATAAAATTTAAAAAATAAAACAGAAAAAACAATTATTCCCTGCACATACATGTATTTATATGAATAAATTATTTCCATGCTTATATCTGTAAATACAAAAAAGAGGAATAAAATCTACCTTGAACCAAAAACGAAAAAGAGAAAAAAACACAGAACCCACCAGTTACACAGAGGAAAACCGTATCAGGGTACTTGCTCCAGTTGTAAACAATTCTGAAGTTGGTCAGTGGTGGGGAATCGTCTCCCATTCAGCCAGCAGCCCCCACGCAACAAGCGTCCTCATTGCAAAGCTGGGACACCGTGCCGAGGCATCTGTGAGTAAACGTGAGCTGAGCCCCAGGCCAGTTGCTGCTGAACTATTCCCACCCGTCCCAGGTAAAACACCTGAATATATACAAGGACTTGAAAGCCTAGAGGAAGGGCCATAGAGCCACACGAGTGACAGCATGCCGGCCGACTTGGTGCCTGCAGGCCAGCCAGGATGGTCCTGGCCCTGGGTGCTCTTCTGGAAGATTTCCATTTCCCTGCCTGAGATACCCGTCCTGTCCCTGCCCCCACTGCTTTTTTCCTTCCTCACCTCTGCCCAGGGAGAAATTCCAGCAGCAGGTATGGGTGACACATCCTCTTCTTTAGCAGGTGGCAACCTGGCAACTGCTGCAGAAAGTCCAGCAGAGCCCCACTCACACTGGGCCACCCACAAAGCCGTGGCCTCTCACTCCCTCCCACCAGCCCAGCCCCGAGACTGCTGACAGGGCAGAGAAAATGGCGTCAGGCACGGCTGCAGGGGCTCTTGCTGCCTGGAGTGGTATTTATATTGATCTCAACCCAGGCACACCTGGGGAGGGCTGGCCGGCACGGTAAGGCTGCCCAGGTCAGCCAATCATCACCCCTCAGGGGCTCACAGTTGCAGAAAATGGAACTTGCTGAACCGGCCAGGTCCAAGGAACAGGTGTGGGCTCCTGAGAGTCAGGATAGACAAGGGACTGCAGCTTTGGCTTGTTTTCTAATCATTTTATCTGGCCCATGAGTGGGAGACAACTTCAAGAAAACCCTCTCCTAATGAGAGGAACCCAGGAGTCAGGGAGAGGAGGGGTGGGTGGTGGTTGGAGACAGAGGCCTGGTGCCCCGGGTGCAGTGGAAGTCTCTGGAAGACCAGGTGGAGGGAGGCCTCATGGAGTGATGCCCAGGGTCACAGACCTGTCGCAGCTGCTGTTTGTTAGTTCAAGTCCTGCTCTGAGGTGCTCTGTGTCAGCTCTGAGCGACAGGTGAACTGGGGGTGCTCTGCAATGAGGGCTATGTGCACGGTTCCTGTGTGCCCAGCCCTGCCACGGTACCTGCAAGGGTAGCTCTGTATCCTGGGAGGGGCCTGATCACAAGAGCCCCGTGGGCTGGGGTGGGGGTGGGGTACCTGCCCAGGTGAGCTCCATATTCTGCGATTGGTCTGACCACGAGAGCCCCATGGGCTGCTGGGGACCTGGTAAAGGATGTCAGGACAGTCAGTGAAGCCACCGAGGATATACCTCCAGTTGCTCCTAATTCCTACACCCTGCTGGTCATTCTACCAACCACCAGGACATGGTATTCTGTATTAGTCTTCAATGATGCCTTCTTTTGTATTCCATTAGTCCCAGAGTCACAAGAAATTTTGGCTTGTGAGTGGCAGGACTCAACATACAACTAAAACAATACTTCCGGGCCGTCTGGCCCCAAGGGTGCAAAAATTCCCACACCGTCTTTGGGGAAAGCTTAGCTAAAGACCTAAAAGTTCTACCTCTGGAAAAGGAAACCCTCCTTCAATATGCAGACGACATTCTGATCGCCAGCCCTACTAAGGAGGCCTCTGAACTACCAAGCCAATAAAGGATAGAAGTTGTCCAAGAAAAAGCTCAAATATCACAGACTGCGGTGACCTGCCTGGGCTTCATTCTCACACAAGGTCAGAGAAGCCCATCCCAGGAAAGGGAAGAAACCATTTTCAGCCTTACCCCTTTCTAAAACTAGAAGACAGCTTAGGGGTTCCTGCGGAGGCCAGGGTTTGCTGCTTCTGGATCCCTAACTACAGTCTACTAGCTGGGCCTCTATATGAAACACTGAAAGGAAAAGATGATGATCCTTTTGAATAGAATCCAGAAGTGGCCTTTCAAGAATGGAAAGAGCAGTCAATTCAGACCCTTGCCCTGGAACTCCCTAATTTAGATAAACCCTTTGACCTTTACATTCCCGGTGAAAGGTGAATCGCCATTGGAGAATTAGTGCAAAAACTGGGACCACTTGAAATGGAACAATGCAAGAATGCCATCCAGGTAGGATAAACTACGGTCACTAAGGAGCTTGGCCCACTGCCACATCTGGCCAAGATACTGGCGGTATCTAAAAACCTGGAAATCAGCAGCCCAAAAGGCCACCTCCCTCCTACGGGAAAAGGACCCCACGTGGTGATCCTAACCACCAACCATGCCCTGAAGTTGCAGGGTTCGCTCCGTGGGCACACCGACCTCGAGTGAGGAGGCCCTCCAACTCCAACATCCAGAGAGATAACCGGGGGCAACAGGGCACCATGACGACTCGTGTGAACATCACTTGACCTGGAGTTTCTCTCATAAAACAACAAGAGTGTGTCCCAAAAGAGTAGACTACTGCTTGCAGGACTTACTGCACCCAGAGGGGAGCTAATAATCTTGGCGGGGGAACAGTATACCACACTGTCACCATAGAAAAGCCTACAGACACCGTGATGATGGTGGCCAATAAGACCGGCTGGACTCCTGTTTACTTCAAAAGGCTGTTGACTCAGTAGCCATCATGGTCCTTATCACCACTGACCCTGGACTGTCTGGGAGTTGAGCGGGCAGGGCTCTGACACCTGGTGCTGTTTGTACGTTAATTCAGGGGCCTAATTGAAGAAAGCGCAGACTACTGGTCAGAGCATCTAGGCTGGCAGAAACGGTCAGCCTAAGGTGGCCGAACAAATGTGGGGCGGGGTGAAACCGGCCCCCACAGCGTCTCTGCACATCTCTTTCCTGGACCCTTAAAGGTCATTAGAATCTATAACACTTCCAATGCTGGTGCTCAGGTGGACGAGCAGGGAGGCAGGGGTCCTGGGGACAATCAACGTCACCGGGAGGCTGCTGGGGAGAAGCTCTGACCCTCGCCCCAGGGTATGAGGGCTCCCAACTCAGCACTCAGCAGTTACAGAAGAAGGGTCTGCACCCTCAGCACTCCAAGAATGAGGAACGGGACAAAAGGCAGAGGAGGGGTTTGTCCCCAGCAAAGCCCATTAAAAATCCCTGGGAGATAAAAATAGAATCTGGGCAATAAAGTCAAGTCTAACCTTTTTTATCCTTTGTGCTTTGTCTAATTTCACGTGCTCCTAGGGTCCCGCATGCAGAGGTTCCACACCCGGCACTTCAGACCAGATTTCCTAGTGCAGAATGGCTGGGTCGACACCTCAGCTCCTGGGGCCCAGTGCAGACTCCACGATATAGAGCCTGAGCTACAGCCAACCCGGCCCTCGAGAGCTCTGCCGCCTCCCTCCCTCCCACTGACTCTGACAGGATCTCTACACAGCAGCCCAGCCCACAGCCCACGGGGTAGTGCATGCTCTCACCTCTCCATTCTCTGATCAAAATATAAAGTTTCCTTTGCTTGTGAACCAAACTCAGTCTCGATCTGTTGGCCCCAATGACACTGGGCAGGGGGACACTTGTTGGGGTCCACTCTGGAGGATCAGTAACAGAAATTGAGACTATTGTAACCTCAATGAACAGATGTGTGAGCCAAACTGTAGTTAACATAGAACAGTGTATAAGGCTCGGGTAAAATAAGATGTTTCTAACACTTCCATTTGATATTTCCATCACTTTTTATAAGCAAGTTCAGTGAAAAGGTTTGTCTTATTCGTCAGGTCAATATTAGAGAAACGAAGTGATTTCTTTCCAAGGATGTACATCTAATAATCTTGGTTAAACCTTCAATCTTGTTTTAAATGCTTTTCCATTGAAAATGATACCTCTCTTTCAGCTCCCCCATTTCTGAGAAGTATAAAATCTTATAATTTATTATTACCAAAGGGGAAAGGTGGGAGGAGGGATAAATTAACAGTTTGGAATTAACACATACACACTGCTATGTATAAAATAGATCATCAACAAGGAACTACTGTATAGCACAGGGAACTACACTCAACATTTTGCAATAACCTATAAGGGGAAATAATCTGAAAAAGAATAGATATTTTTATTGACATCATCTATCAATGATAGTTAAAGTGTAGCCTAAGGGAAGCTGGTGGTGAGTGCTTCTGACCCTGAAGACTTCAATCATCTAAAGTTTGGACTCTGCCTACTTCCCAAGGCCCTTAATGAACATATGTGTAGCCGTAGCTTAAAAACTTCCCCAGTTTGGGTTTCGGGGAGACACTGATTTTGAAAAAGCCCTGGTGTTCTCCTTACATGAATGGGACTCTTCCTACTGCTAAAACATGTCTGTCACACCCAGAGGATGGTATACCGTCTGATCGGGAAGAGTTTGGAAAAGGCATCTCATCTCCTCATCTCCTGGTGCTCGGGTTCACCCCTCCAGCGTCTTTACTAACAGTCTCCCCACTTGGAGATGTCAGCACTGTCAACATCCTGTTGCGTACAGTTTGGAATTTGTCCAGAGGATGAAGCGGAAGGATGAGGAACAATGAGAGACAAGTCCTAGGTGTTCAGACAGGCACATGTCACTCTAATTTCCAATCAGGAAGACGAATTGACCAAAGGCTAGGGTTGCCCATGGAAACAGTATAGGGCTTGAGGAAATCCCGCTGCTTTGTGGCCAGTTCCCATAAACACAAGTTGAACAATGGAACTCAGGGGCAGTAAAATTCACAAAACTGCAGAGTTGAAAATATCCATCACTGAAAAATGTCTTGAGGAAAGTCAGAGAAAAGGACTTGTAAGCAAGGGAGAATGGCAGGAAAGGGATTTGAGGAGGTAGAAAGGACTCGCCATTAAGCACAAGAAAAGGAGCTGAACATTGCCAACATTGCCAACATTGCAGTTGGCCAAAAAGGGTGTATGCGTTTTTTTCTGTATATATTCAAGAAAAGGGCATACACTTTTTTAGCCAACCAAACAGGTGGGCACTGGAAGTCAATACTACAAAAGATATCACTTCGCATCAGTCAGAAGAGCCATCCTCATAAAGCGTAAACAACAGAAATGCAGGACAGGGCAACGAGAAGAGGGAGCCCTGTGAGACTTATAGTGGAAATGTATATTGCCAACGGCCATTCTGGAGAAGTGTATTGTGTTTACTAAAGCATCTAAAAAATGAGCTACAGAGCATAGGGCACTTGCACTCATGGGCGTATATCTTGGGAAAAACAAAAATCGAGAGGACACAGGCACCCCAATGTTTACCCCCTCTCTGTTTAAAAGATCCTCGACTAGGATATAACTTAAATGTCTCTGGAGGGAAAAAATGGATAGAGATGTGGTACTTAGGTAGAGTGGAATATTATTCAGCCTGGAAATCAATGAAATATGGCCAGTTGTAACAACTCCGGAGGAGTTACGTATGATCATTCTAAGTGACAGAATTCAAAAAGAAAAAGACACATATCATAAGATATCACTTAAAGGTGGAATCCAAAATGGCTACACATGAAATAAATTACAAAACAAAAACATAGTCAAATATGTAGAAAACACGCATAAGGCTGCTAAACGGGAAAGGTGGGGAGGGGTGAGGCATCATCCAGGAGGTTGAAATTAGCAAAGATACCATTCCAAATACCAAACTGATAATCAACAAGGCCTACACGGTAGCTAAAAGAACTGCACTCAGCACACTCAAGTCACCGGAAAAGAATATATACGACTGGTAAGAATCTGAAAAAGAATTTATTGATGACTCTCTGTACGTGAATCAAGTGGATGTACAGCAGCAAGAAACAGAGCTTTGAAAATCAGCTGTAACCAATATAGTAATAAATTGAAAAAAATAAACGACAGAGAGACAGAGAAAACCTCTTACAACTTTTCCTCAGGGACGGTGATGCAACATGGATTGAACACATCTAGACCCACAGCAGGATGAGACATAAGGCTGGAAACTGTTTGCGCTAAGAGAAATGTGAGGTTGGGTGAGGAAATGCACACCCTTTAAAGTAATACTACCTGGTACCCATTCAATGGGTCCCAAATCTGCAGGTTCAAGGGATCTTCCTACAGCTAAAACATGCATGGAAAACCCAGAGGACTGTACACCATGTGATCGGGAGATGTGTCTAAAATGCACCTCATTTATCCTCTCCTGGTGCTCCTGTTCACCATTCCAGCCATGTTACTTAGAATCTCCCCACTTGGAGAATCAGCACATTTAAACTTCTGTTTCACACATTTTGCAAATTGTGAGGAGGATGAACGGGAAGAGGGGGAACCAATGAGAGAATAGTTGTAGGGGTTTGGACGGGCACATATCACTCTAATTTCCCATTAAGAATAAGAATTAAAGAAAGGCTCAGCCTGCCTCGCCGGAGCCAAAATAGGGCCTGAAGCAATCCTGCGGGTTTGAGGACAGCTCACAAAAGAGCAACTTAAAAAATGGAGCTCAGGGTCACTGCAATTCACAAACCTGCAGAGTTATAAATGAAAACTAATGTCCAAAAATATGTTGAGGTAAGGCAAAGAAGAGGATCTGAATGCAAGACAGAATTGCAAGAAACAGATTTCAAGAGATAGATTGGACTCGTCTTTAATGCACATGAAAAGCGGCAGAATTTCGACAATGATGCAGTTGGCCCAAAAGGGCGTATGCGTTTTTTCCTGATTATATCCAGGAAAAAACGCATACGCACTTTATGGGCAACGAAGCAAGTAAGCAATGCAAATGTGCACAACAAAGAAGTCTCACTTCCCACCGGTCAAAAGGGCCATCCTAAAAAAGTGTAAAATCCAGAAAGGCAGGACAGGTCATGGAGAACAGGGAGCCTTTATACGCTGATGGGCAGTGTGTGAACTGCCGAGAGCCACTCTGGAGAAGTGTATGGTGGTTCCTAAATCATCTAAAAAACAGAGCGACAGAGCATAGGACACTTCCAATCATGGGAGTATATCTAGGGAAGTCTAAAAATCAACAAGACACAAGCACACCACAGTTTAGGGCTACTCTGTTTACAAGAACCTCAACTTCAGTACACCTTAAATATCCCAGGAAAGAGAACAATGGATAAAGAAGATGTGGTACTTATGTACAATGGAATATCTCTTCACCATGAAATCAATGTAATAAGGCTAGTAGAAGGATAAAGAGTGGATTTAGGTCCGATAATACTACTTGAAATAAGTCAAACAGAAAAAGAAACATATCATAAGATATCACTTATAGAGGGAGGGTAAATATGGCTGCACAAGAAATGAATTACAGAACAGAACAGTGTCTCACATTTAGAAAACACACTTATGTCAGCTTAAGGGGAAAGGAGAGGTGGGGTGATGCATAAAACCAGAGTTTGAAATTAGCACAGATACCGTTCAATAAACCAAATAGGTATTAGACAAGATCTACACCTTGCTCAATGAACTGGCCTCAACACACCCTATACACCGCAGAGAAATATATCTGAGTAATAAGAATCTTAAAACCCATGTATTGATATATCTCCATAAGGGAATCAAGTGTGTGCAGAGCGGCACAAACACAGCAGTGAAAATGAGCTAAACCCCATTATAGAAATAAATTTTAAAAAGAAAACGCTGAAACAATGAAAGGGAGAAAAATTCTTACAAAATTCGCTCAGGGGATGTGATGCAACCTGGATTGACCACATATAAACCCACAGCTGGATAAGACATAAGGCTGGACACTTGGGGCTGAGAGGATTGGTGAGCTTTGGTGAGCAACTGCCGAAAGTTTAATGCAATACTTCATGCTACTCAGTCCAAGGGTCCCAACACTCCAGGTTGAAGGGAATCTTCCTACAGCTAAACCATGCTTGGGAAACCCAGCGACTGGTATACCATATGATCGGGAAAGGTTTCTAAAACGCACCTCATTTTTCCTCTCCTGGGGCTGCGGATCGACATTCCAGCCGCTTTACTAACAACATCCCCACATGGAGTCAATGCCTTTAAGTTCTGGTATCGCACAGTCTGCAGTTAGTGTGGAGGATGAATGGGAATAGGGGGAACCAGTGAGAAACAAGCTGTAGCGGTTTCAATGGGCACATGTCACTCTAATGCCACATCAGTAAGAAGAATTAACCAAAGGCACAGCAAGGTGCCCCAGAAGAAAAATAGGGCTTCAAGGAATCCTGTGGTTATGGGGCAAGACCACAAAAATAAGAGCTGAAAAGTGGGGCTAAGGGCCACCGCAATTCAAAAACCTGCAGAGTTATAAAGGCCAACTATTTTCAAAAAATATATTGAGGTAAGGCTATGAAGAGACATTGAAAGCAAGGCAGAATTGCAGGAAACCGATTTCAGGAGGTAGACTGGAATTGCATTGAAAACATATGAAGAGAGTCAGAACCTCGACAATGATGCACTTGGCCAAAAAGGGCGTATGTGTTTTTTCCTGAATATATTCAGGAAAAAACGCATACACACTTTTTGGCCAACCAAGCAAGCTTGCAAAGGAAATCTGCACTACAATGAAGTCTCACTTCCACCTGGTCAAAAGGGCCATCTGAAAAAAGTGTAAAATCCATAAAAGCACGACAGGGCATGCAGAACTGGGAGCCTTCTTATGCTGATGGGCGGGATGTAAATAGCCAACAGCCACTCTGGAGAAGTGTATGGTGTTTCCTGAAACATCTAAAAAACAAAGCAAC
The DNA here is from genome assembly GCF_963455315.2 of Globicephala melas. NCBI lineage: Eukaryota > Metazoa > Chordata > Mammalia > Artiodactyla > Delphinidae > Globicephala > Globicephala melas. The sequence continues at coordinate 165,449 of NW_027207279.1, read as the reverse complement.
AGAGCCTAGGGCACTTCCACTTATGGTCCTATAGATTAGGGAAATTAAAATTAAAAAGACACAGCCACCCGAAAGTTTGGGACGGCTCTGTTTACAAGAACCTCGTTTACGGTACAAGTTCAATATCGCAGAAAGTGAAAAATGGATAAAGAAGTTGTGGTACTTACATACAAGGCAATATAACTCAGCAATGAAATCTATGTCATCAGGCCCTTAGCAGCACAATGAGTGGATTCAGGTATGATGATTCTAACTGAAATAAGACACACAGAAAAAGAAACATCATAAGATATCAGTAATACACGGAATGTAAACTTGGCTACACAGGAACTGAATTACAGAACAGAACAGGGTCTCCAATTTAGAAAACCAACTTATGCTTGCTTAAGGGTAAAGGTGAGTTGGGGTGCTGCATAAAACCAGAGATTGAAATGAGCACAGATAAAGTTCCTTAAGCCAAATATGGAATAGACAAGAGCTACTCCTTGCTCAACGAAATGGACTCAACACCCCATATTAAACGCCTAAGAATATACCTGCCTAGTAAGAATCTTAAAACATATGGATGGCTATGTCTGAAAGAGAATCAAGCGTGTGTACAGGGGCATAAACGCAGCAGTGATAGGATTGGAGAGGTTCGGTGAGCAAATGAAGACCCTTTGAAGTCATATTGCATGGTACCCATTCCACGGGTTTCAACTACCCAGGTTTAAGGTATTCTTCCTTCAGCTAAAACATGCATGTGGAACCTAGAGTATGATCAACCATGTGATCGGGAGACGTGTTCAAATATGTCTCAGTTTTCCTCCCCTGGTACTCGTGTGCAACATTCCAGACGCTTTACTAACACTCTCCCGACTTGGAGAGTCAGTCCCTTTAACCTCCTGTTTGGCCCAGTTTGCAATTTCTGCGGAAGATGAACAGGAATAGGGAGAACCAATGAGAGACTAGCTGGAGGTGTCTGGACGGACAAATTTAACTCTCATTTCCCACCACGAAGAGGAATTAACCAAAGGCTCAGCGTGCCGTGCCGGATCCAGATTAGGGCCTGAAGCCATCCTGCGGTGTTGCGGCCAGCTCACAAGAAAGCGAGTTGAAGAAAGGAGCTCAGGGACACTGTAATTCACAAACCTGCAGAGTTATAAATGACAGCTATCGTCCAAAAGTATACTGAAGTAAGGCTGCCAAAAGGAGTTGAAGCGGGGCAGAATTGCAGGAAACCGATTTCAGGATGTAGACTGGAATTGCATTGAAAGCATAGGAAAAGAGGCAGAAGGTCCACAATGATGCACTTGGCCAAAAAGGGCGTATGCGTTTTTTCCTGAATATATTCAGGAAAAAACGTATACGCACTTCTTGGCCAACCAAGCAAGCTTGCAAAGGAAATCTGCACTACAATGAAGTCTCACTTCTCCCCGGTCAAAAGGGCCATCTGAAAAAAGTGTAAAATCCAGAAAGGCAGGACAGGCCATGGAGAACTGGGAACCTTGTTATGCTGATGGGCGGGATGTAAATTGCCAACAGCCACTGGGGAGAAGTGTATGGTGTTTCCTGAAACATCTAAAATACAAAGCAACAGAGCCTAGGGCACTTCCACTTATGGTCCTATAGCTTAGGGAAATTAAAATCAAAAAGACACAGCCACCCCAAAGTTTGCGACACCTCTGTTTACAAGAACCTCGTTTACCGTACAAGTTCAATATCACAGAAAGTGAAAAATGGATAAACAACTTGTGGTACTTACGTACAATGCAGTATCACTCAGCAATGAAATCTATGTCATCAGGCCCTTAGCAGCATAATGAGTGGATTCAGGTACGTTGATTCTAACTGAAGTAAGTCACACAGAAAAAGCATCATCATAAGATATCAGTAATACACGGAATGTAAACTTGGCTACACAGGAACTGAATTCCAAAACAGAACAGGGTCTCAAATTTAGAAAACCAACTTATGCTTGCTTAAGGGGAAAGGTGAGTTGGGGTGCTGCATAAAACCAGAGATTGAAATGAGCACAGATAAAGTTCCTTAAGCCAAATATGGAATAGACAAGAGCTACTGCTTGCTCAACAAAATGGACTCAACACCCCATATTAAACGCCTAAGAATGTACTTGACTAGTAAGTATCTTAAAACCTATGGATTGCTATGTCTCCAAAAGAGAATCAAGCGTGTGTACAGGGGCATAAACGCAGCAGTGATAGGATTGGAGAGGTTCGGTGAGCAAATGAAGACCCTTTGAAGTCATATTGCATGGTACCCATTCCACGGGTTTCAACTACCCAGGTTTAAGGTATTCTTCCTTCAGCTAAAACATGCATGTGGAACCTAGAGTATGATCAACCATGTGATCGGGAGACGTGTTCAAATATGTCTCAGTTTTCGTACCCTGGTACTTCGGTGCAACATTCCAGACGCTTTACAAACATTCTCCCGACTTGGAGAGTCAGTCCCTAAACCTCCTGTTTGCCCAGTTTGCAATTTCTGCGGAAGATGAACAGGAATAGCGAGAACCAATGAGAGACTAGCTGGAGGTGTCTGGACGGGCAAATTTAACTCTCATTTCCCACCAGGAAGAGGAGTTAACCAAAGGCTCAGCGTGCCGTGCCGGAACCAGATTAAGGCCTGAAGCCATCCTGCAGTGTTGCGGCCAGGTCACAAGAAAGCGAGTTGAAGAAAGGAGCTCAGGGGCACTGTAATTCACAAACCTGCAGAGTTATAAATGACAGCTATCGTCCGAAAATATACTGAAGTAAGGCTGCCAAGAGGACTTGAAAGCGGGGCAGAATTGCAGGAAACCGATTTCAGGAGGTAGACTGGAATTGCATTGAAAGCATAGGAAAAGAGGCAGAACGTCCACAATGATGCACTTGGCCAAAAAGGGCGTATGCGTTTTTTCCTGAATATATTCAGGAAAAAACGCATACGCCCTTTTTGGACAACCAAGCAAGCTTGCAAAGGAAATCTGCACTACAAAGAAGTCTCACTTCCCCCCGGTCAAAAGGGCCATCTGAAAAAAGTGTAAAATCCAGAAAGGCAGGACAGGCCATGGAGAACTGGGAGCCTTGTTATGCTGATGGGCGGGATGTAAATTGCCAACAGACACTCGGGAGAAGTGTATGGTGTTTCCTGAAACATCTAAAAAACAAAGCAACAGAGCCTAGGGCACTTCCACTTATGGTCCTATAGCTTAGGGAAATTAAAATCAAAAAGACACAGCCACCCCAAAGTTTGGGACGCCTCTGTTTACAAGAACCTCTTTTACCGTACAAGTTCAACATCGCAGAAAGTGAAAAATGGATAAAGAAGTTGTGGTATTTACTTACAAAGCAATATCACTCAGCAATGAAATCTATGTCATCAGGCCCTTAGCAGCACAATGAGTGGATTCAGGTATGATGATTCTAACTGAAATAAGTCACACAGAAAAAGAAACATCATAAGATATCAGTAATACACGGAATGTAAACTTGGCTACACAGGAACTGAATTACAGAACAGAACAGGGTCTCAAATTTAGAAAACCAACTTATGCTTGCTTAAGGGTAAAGGTGAGTTGGGGTGCTGCATAAAACCAGAGATTGAAATGAGCACAGATAAAGTTCCTTAAGCCAAATATGGAATAGACAAGAGCTACTCCTTGCTCAACGAAATGGACTCAACACCGCATATTAAGTGCCTAAGAATGTACCTGACTAGTAAGTATCTTAAAACCTATGGATTGCTATGTCTCTGAAAGAGAATCAAGCATGTGTACAGGGGCATAAACACAGCAGTGATAGGATTGGAGAGGTTCGGTGAGCAAATGAAGACCCTTTGAAGTCATATTGCATGGTACCCATTCCACGGGTTTCAACTATCCAGGTTTAAGGTATTCTTCCTTCAGCTAAAACATGCATGTGGAACCTAGAGTATGATCAAACATGTGATCGGGAGATGTGTTCAAATATGTCTCAGTTTTCGTACCCTGGTACTCGGGTGCAACATTCCAGACGCTTTACTAACACTCTCCCGACTTGGAGAGTCAGTCCCTTTAACCTCCTGTTTGGCCCAGTTTGCAATTTCTGCGGAAGATGAACAGGAATAGCGAGAATCAATGAGAGACTAGCTGGAGGTGTCTGGACTGGCAAATTTAACTCTCATTTCCCACCAGGAAGCGGAATTAACCAAAGGCTCAGCGTGCCGTGCCGGAACCAGATTAGGGCCTGAAGCCATCCTGCGGTGTTGCGGCCAGCTCAAAAGAAAGCGAGTTGAAGAAAGGAGCTCAGGGGCACTGTAATTCACAAACCTGCAGAGTTATAAATGACAGCTATCGTCCAAAAATATACTGAAGTAAGGCTGCCAAGAGCACTTGAAAGCGGGGCAGAATTGCAGGAAACCGATTTCAGGAGGTAGACTGGAATTGCATTGAAAGCATAGGAAAAGAGGCAGAACGTCCACAATGATGCACTTGGCCAAAAAGGGCGTATGCGTTTTTTCCTGAATATATTCAGGAAAAAACGCATACGCCCTTTTTGGCCAACCAAGCAAGCTTGCAAAGGAAATCTGCACTACAATGAAGTCTGACTTCCCCCCGGTCAAAAGGGCCATCTGAAAAAAGTGTAAAATCCAGAAAGGCAGGACAGGCCATGGAGAACTGGGAGCCTTGTTATGCTGATGGGCGGGATGTAAATTGCCAACAGACACTCGGGAGAAGTGTATGGTGTTTCCTGAAACATCTAAGAAACAAAGCAACAGAGCCTAGGGCACTTCCACTTATGGTCCTATAGCTTAGGGAAATTAAAATCAAAAAGACACAGCCACCCCAATTTGGGACGCCTCTGTTTACAAGAACCTCGTTTACCGTACAAGTTCAATATCACAGAAAGTGAAAAATGGATAAAGAACTTGTGGTACTTACGTACAATGCAGTATCACTCAGCAATGAAATCTATGTCATCAGGCCTGTAGCAGCATAATGAGTGGATTCAGGTACGATGATTCTAACTGAAATAAGTCACACAGAAAAAGAAACATCATAAGATATCAGTAATACACGGAATGTAAACTTGGCTACACAGGAACTGAATTACAGAACAGAACAGGGTCTCAAATTTAGAAAACCAACTTATGCTTGTTTAAGGGGAAAGGTGAGTTGGGGTGCTGCATAAAACCAGAGATTGAAATGAGCACAGATAAAGTTCCTTAAGCCAAATATGGAATAGACAAGAGCTACTCCTTGCTCAACGAAATGGACTCAACACCGCATATTAAACGCCTAAGAATGTACCTGACTAGTAAGTATCTTAAAACCTATGGATTGCTATGTCTCCGAAAGAGAATCAAGCATGTGTACAGGGGCATAAACGCAGCAGTGATAGGATTGGAGAGGTTCGGTTAGCAAATGAAGACCCTTTGAAGTCATATTGCATGGTACCCATTCCACGGGTTTCAACTACCCAGGTTTAAGGTATTCTTCCTTCAGCTAAAACATGCATGTGGAACCTAGAGTATGATCAACCATGTGATCGGGAGACGTGTTCAAATATGTCTCAGTTTTCGTACCCTGGTACTCGGGTGCAACATTCCAGACGCTTTAGTAACACTCTCCCGACTTGGAGAGTCAGTCCCTTTAACCTCCTGTTTGGCCCAGTTTGCAATTTCTGCGGAAGATGAACAGGAATAGCGAGAACCAATGAGAGACTAGCTGGAGGTGTCTGGACGGGCAAATTTAACTCTCATTTCCCACCAGGAAGAGGAAATAACCAAAGGCTCAGCGTGCCGTGCCGGAACCAGATTAGGGCCTGAAGCCATCCTGCGGTGTTGCGGCCAGCTCACAAGAAAACGAGTTGAAGAAAGGAGCTCAGGGGCACTGTAATTCACAAACCTGCAGAGTTATAAATGACAACTATCGTCCAAAAATATACTGAAGTAAGGCTGCCAAGAGGACTTGAAAGCGGGGCAGAATTGCAGGAAACCGATTTCAGGAGGTAGACTGGAATTGCATTGAAAGCATAGGAAAAGAGGCAGAACGTCCACAATGATGCACTTGGCCAAAAAGGGCGTATGCGTTTTTTCCTGAATATATTCAGGAAAAAACGCATACGCCCTTTTTGGCCAACCAAGCAAGCTTGCAAAGGAAATCTGCACTACAATGAAGTCTCACTTCCCCTCGGTCAAAAGGGCCATCTGAAAAAAGTGTAAAATTCAGAAAGGCAGGACAGGCCATGGAGAACTGGGAGCCTTGTTATGCTGATGGGCGGGATGTAAATTGCCAACAGACACTCGGGAGAAGTGTATGGTGTTTCCTGAACCATCTGAAAAACAAAGCAACAGAGCCTAGGGCACTTCCACTTATGGTCCTATAGCTTAGGGAAATTAAAATAAAAAAGACACAGCCACCCCGAAGTTTGGAACGGCTCTGTTTACAAGAACCTCGTTTACCATACAAGTTCAACATCGCAGAAAGTGAAAAATGGATAAAGAAGTTGTGGTATTTACTTACAAAGCAATATCACTCAGCAATGAAATCTATGTCATCAGGCCCGTAGCAGCACAATGAGTGGATTCAGGTATGATGATTCTAACTGAAATAAGTCACACAGAAAAAGAAGCATCATAAGATATCAGTAATACACGGAATGTAAACTTGGCTACACAGGAACTGAATTACAGAACAGAACAGGGTCTCAAATTTAGAAAACCAACTTATGCTTGCTTAAGGGGAAAGGTGAGTTGGGCTGCTGCATAAAACCAGAGATCGAAATGAGCACAGATAAACTTCCTTAAGCCAAATATGGAATAGACAAGAGCTACTCCTTGCTCAACGAAATGGACTCAACACCGCATATTAAACGCCTAAGAATGTACCTGACTCTTAAGTATCTTAAAACCTATGGATTGCTATGTCTCCGAAAGAGAATCAAGCATGTGTACAGGGACATAAACGCAGCAGTGATAGGATTGGAGAGGTTCGGTGAGCAAATGAAGACCCTTTGAAGTCATATTGCATGGTACCCATTCCACGGGTTTCAACTACCCAGGTTTAAGGTATTCTTCCTTCAGCTAAAACATGCATGTGGAACCTAGAGTATGATCAACAATCTGATCGGGAGACGTGTTGAAATATGTCTCAGTTTTCGTACCCTGGTACTCGGGTGCAACATTCCAGACGCTTTACTAACACTCTCCCGACTTGGAGAGTCAGTCCCTTTAACCTCCTGTTTGGCCCAGTTTGCAATTTCTGCGGAAGATGAACAGGAATAGCGAGAACCAATGAGAGACTAGCTGGAGGTGTCTGGACGGGCAAATTTAACTCTCATTTCCCACCAGGAAGCGGAATTAACCAAAGGCTCAGCGTGCCGTGCCGGAACCAGATTAGGGCCTGAAGCCATCCTGCGGTGTTGCGGCCAGCTCACAAGAAAGCGAGTTGAAGAAAGGAGCTCAGGGGCACTGTAATTCACAAACCTGCAGAGTTATAAATGACAGCTATCGTCCAAAAATATACTGAAGTAAGGCTGCCAAGAGGACTTGAAAGCGGGGCAGAATTGCAGGAAACCGATTTCAGGAGGTAGACTGGAATTGCATTGAAAGCATAGGAAAAGAGGCAGAACGTCCACAATGATGCACTTGGCCAAAAAGGGTGTATGCGTTTTTTCCTGAATATATTCAGGAAAAAACGCATAAGCCCTTTTTGGCCAACCAAGCAAGCTTGCAAAGGAAATCTGCACAACAATTTAGTCTCACTTCCCCCCGGTCAAAAGGGTCATCTGAAAAAAGTGTAAAATCCAGAAAGGCAGGACAGGCCATGGAGAACTGGGAGCCTTGTTATGCTGATGGGCGGGATGTAAATTGCCAACAGACACTCGGGAGAAGTGTATGGTGTTTCCTGAAACATCTAAAAAACAAAGCAACAGAGCCTAGGGCACTTCCACTTATGGTCCTATAGCTTAGGGAAATTAAAATCAAAAAGACACAGCCACCCCAAAGTTTGGGACGCCTCTGTTTACAAGAACCTCTTTTACCGTACAAGTTCAACATCGCAGAAAGTGAAAAATGGATAAAGAAGTTGTGGTATTTACTTACAAAGCAATATCACTCAGCAATGAAATCTATGTCATCAGGCCCTTAGCAGCACAATGAGTGGATTCAGGTATGATGATTCTAACTGAAATAAGTCACACAGAAAAAGAAACATCATAAGATATCAGTAATACACGGAATGTAAACTTCGCTACACAGGAACTGAATTACAGAACAGAACAGGGTCTCAAATTTAGAAAACCAACTTATGCTTGCTTAAGGGTAAAGGTGAGTTGGGGTGCTGCATAAAACCAGAGATTGAAATGAGCACAGATAAAGTTCCTTAAGCCAAATATGGAATAGACAAGAGCTACTCCTTGCTCAACGAAATGGACTCAACACCGCATATTAAGTGCCTAAGAATGTACCTGACTAGTAAGTATCTTAAAACCTATGGATTGCTATGTCTCTGAAAGAGAATCAAGCATGTGTACAGGGGCATAAACACAGCAGTGATAGGATTGGAGAGGTTCGGTGAGCAAATGAAGACCCTTTGAAGTCATATTGCATGGTACCCATTCCACGGGTTTCAACTATCCAGGTTTAAGGTATTCTTCCTTCAGCTAAAACATGCATGTGGAACCTAGAGTATGATCAAACATGTGATCGGGAGATGTGTTCAAATATGTCTCAGTTTTCGTACCCTGGTACTCGGGTGCAACATTCCAGACGCTTTACTAACACTCTCCCGACTTGGAGAGTCAGTCCCTTTAACCTCCTGTTTGGCCCAGTTTGCAATTTCTGCGGAAGATGAACAGGAATAGCGAGAACCAATGAGAGACTAGCTGGAGGTGTCTGGACTGTCAAATTTAACTCTCATTTCCCACCAGGAAGCGGAATTAACCAAAGGCTCAGCGTGCCGTGCCGGAACCAGATTAGGGCCTGAAGCCATCCTGCGGTGTTGCGGCCAGCTCAAAAGAAAGCGAGTTGAAGAAAGGAGCTCAGGGGCACTGTAATTCACAAACCTGCAGAGTTATAAATGACAGCTATCGTCCAAAAATATACTGAAGTAAGGCTGCCAAGAGCACTTGAAAGCGGGGCAGAATTGCAGGAAACCGATTTCAGGAGGTAGACTGGAATTGCATTGAAAGCATAGGAAAAGAGGCAGAACGTCCACAATGATGCACTTGGCCAAAAAGGGCGTATGCGTTTTTTCCTGAATATATTCAGGAAAAAACGCATACGCCCTTTTTGGCCAACCAAGCAAGCTTGCAAAGGAAATCTGCACTACAATGAAGTCTCACTTCCCCCCGGTCAAAAGGGCCATCTGAAAAAAGTGTAAAATCCAGAAAGGCAGGACAGGCCATGGAGAACTGGGAGCCTTGTTATGCTGATGGGCGGGATGTAAATTGCCAACAGACACTCGGGAGAAGTGTATGGTGTTTCCTGAAACATCTAAGAAACAAAGCAACAGAGCCTAGGGCACTTCCACTTATGGTCCTATAGCTTAGGGAAATTAAAATCAAAAAGACACAGCCACCCCAATTTGGGACGCCTCTGTTTACAAGAACCTCGTTTACCGTACAAGTTCAATATCACAGAAAGTGAAAAATGGATAAAGAACTTGTGGTACTTACGTACAATGCAGTATCACTCAGCAATGAAATCTATGTCATCAGGCCTGTAGCAGCATAATGAGTGGATTCAGGTACGATGATTCTAACTGAAATAAGTCACACAGAAAAAGAAACATCATAAGATATCAGTAATACACGGAATGTAAACTTGGCTACACAGGAACTGAATTACAGAACAGAACAGGGTCTCAAATTTAGAAAACCAACTTATGCTTGCTTAAGGGGAAAGGTGAGTTGGGGTGCTGCATAAAACCAGAGATTGAAATGAGCACAGATAAAGTTCCTTAAGCCAAATATGGAATAGACAAGAGCTACTCCTTGCTCAACGAAATGGACTCAACACCGCATATTAAACGCCTAAGAATGTACCTGACTAGTAAGTATCTTAAAACCTATGGATTGCTATGTCTCCGAAAGAGAATCAAGCATGTGTACAGGGGCATAAACGCAGCAGTGATAGGATTGGAGAGGTTCGGTTAGCAAATGAAGACCCTTTGAAGTCATATTGCATGGTACCCATTCCACGGGTTTCAACTACCCAGGTTTAAGGTATTCTTCCTTCAGCTAAAACATGCATGTGGAACCTAGAGTATGATCAACCATGTGATCGGGAGACGTGTTCAAATATGTCTCAGTTTTCCTCCCCTGGTACTCGGGTGCAACATTCCAGACGCTTTACTAACACTCACCCCACTTGGAGAGTCAGCGCCTTTAACCTCCTGTTTGGCCCAGTTTGCAATTTCTGCGGAAGATGAACAGGAATAGGGAGAACCAATGAGAGACTAGCTGGAGGTGTCTGGACGGGCAAATTTAACTCTCATTTCCCACCAGGAAGAGGAAATAACCAAAGGCTCAGCGTGCCGTGCCGGAACCAGATTAGGGCCTGAAAGCATCCTGCGGTGTTGCGGCCAGCTCACTAGAAAACGAGTTGAAGAAAGGAGCTCAGGGGCACTGTAATTCACAAACCTGCAGAGTTATAAATGACAACTATCATCCAAAAATATACTGAAGTAAGGCTGCCAAGAGGACTTGAAAGCGGGGCAGAATTGCAGGAAACCGATTTCAGGAGGTAGACTGGAATTGCATTGAAAGCATAGGAAAAGAGGCAGAACGTCCACAATGATGCACTTGGTCAAAAAGGGCGTATGCGTTCTTTTCCTGAATATATTCAGGAAAAAACGCATACGCACTTTTTGGCCAACCAAGCAAGCTTGCAAAGGAAATCTGCACTACAATGAAGTCTCACTTCCCCCCGGTCAAAAGGGCCATCTGAAAAAAGTGTAAAATCCAGAAAGGCAGGACAGGCCATGGAGACCTGGGAGCCTTGTTATGCTGATGGGCGGGATGTAAATTGCCAACAGCCACTCGGGAGAAGTGTATGGTGTTTCCTGAAACATCTAAGAAACAAAGCAACAGAGCCTAGGGCACTTTTACTTATGGTCCTATAGCTTAGGGAAATTAAAATCAAAAAGATACAGCCACCCCAATGTTTGGGACGCCTCTGTTTACAAGAACATCGTTTACCGTACAAGTTCTCTATCACAGAAAGTGAAAAATGGATAAAGAACTTGTGGTACTTACGTACAATGCAGTATCACTCAGCAATGAAATCTATGTCATCAGGCCCGTAGCAGCATAATGAGTGGATTCAGGTATGATGATTCTAACTGAAATAAGTCACACAGAAAAAGAAACATCATAAGATATCACTAATACACGGAATGTAAACTTGGCTACACAGGAACTGAATTCCAAAACAGAACAGCGTCTCAAATTTAGAAAACCAACTTATGCTTGCTTAAGGGGAAAGGTGAGTTGGGGTGCTGCATAAAACCAGAGATTGAAATGAGCACAGATAAAGTTCCTTAAGCCAAATATGGAATAGACAAGAGCTACTGCTTGCTCAACGAAATGGACTCAACACCGCATATTAAACTCCTAAGAATGTACCTGACTAGTAAGTATCTTAAAACCTATGGATTGCTATGTCTCCAAAAGAGAATCAAGCGTGTGTACAGGGGCATAAACGCAGCAGTGATAGGATTGGAGAGGTTCGGTGAGCAAATGAAGACCCTTTGAAGTCAATTTGCATGGTACCCATTCCACGGGTCTCAACTACCCAGGTTTAAGGTATTCTTCCTTCAGCTAAAACATGCATGTGGAACCCAGAGTATGATCAACCATGTGATCGGGAGACGTTTTCAAATATGTCTCAGTTTTCGTACCCTGGTACTCGGGTGCAACATTCCAGAGGCTTTACTAACACTCTCCCGACTTTGAGAGTCAGCCTCTTTAACCTCCTGTTTGGCCCAGTTTGCAATTTCTGCGGAAGATGAACAGGAATAGGGAGAACCAATGAGAGACTAGCTGGAGGTGTCTGGACGGGCAAATTTAACTCTCATTTCCCACCAGGAAGAGGAATTAACCAAAGGCTCAGCATGCCGTGCCAGAACCAGATTAGGGCCTGAAGCCATCCTGAGGTGTTGCGGCCAGCTCACAAGAAAGAGAGTTGAAGAAAGGAGCTCAGGGGCACTGTAATTCACAAACGTGCAGAGTTATAAATGACAGCTATCGTCCAAAAATATACTGAAGTAAGGCTGCCAAGAGGACTTGAAAGCGGGGCAGAATTGCAGGAAACCGATTTCAGGAGGTAGACTGGAATTGCATTGAAAGCATAGGAAAAGAGGCAGAACGTCCACAATGATGCACTTGTCCAAAAAGGGCGTATGCGTTTTTTCCTGAATATATTCAGGAAAAAACGCATACGCCCTTTTTGGCCAACCAAGCAAACTTGCAAAGGAAATCTGCACTACAATGAAGTCTCACTTCCCCCCGGTCAAAAGAGCCATCTGAAAAAGTGTAAAATCCAGAAAGGCAGGACAGGCCATGGAGAACTGGGAGCCTTGTTATGCTGATGGGCGGGATGTAAATTGCAAACAGACACTCGGGAGAAGTGTATGGTGTTTCCTGAAACATCTAAGAAACAAAGCAACAGAGCCTAGGGCACTTCCACTTATGGTCCTATAGCTTAGGGAAATTAAAATCAAAAAGACACAGCCACCCCAATTTGGGACGCCTCTGTTTACAAGAACCTCGTTTACCGTACAAGTTCAATATCACAGAAAGTGAAAAATGGATAAAGAACTTGTGGTACTTACGTACAATGCAGTATCCCTCAGCAATGAAATCTATGTCATCAGGCCTGTAGCAGCATAATGAGTGGATTCAGGTACGATGATTCTAACTGAAATAAGTCACACAGAAAAAGAAACATCATAAGATATCACTAATACACGGAATGTAAACTTGGCTACACAGGAACTGAATTACAGAACAGAACAGGGTCTCAAATTTAGAAAACCAACTTATGCTTGCTTAAGGGGAAAGGTGAGTTGGGGTGTTGCATAAAACCAGAGATTGAAATGAGCACAGATAAAGTTCCTTAAGCCAATATGGAATAGACAAGAGCTACTCCTTGCTCAACGAAATGGACTCAACACCGCATATTAAACTCCTAAGAATGTACCTGACTAGTAAGTATCTTAAAACCTATGGATTGCTATGTCTCCAAAAGAGAATCAAGCGTGTGTACAGGGGCATAAACGCAGCAGTGATAGGATTGGAGAGGTTCGGTGAGCAAATGAAGACCCTTTGAAGTCATATTGCATGGTACCCATTCCACGGGTTTCAACTATCCAGGTTTAAGGTATTCTTCCTTCAGCTAAAACATGCATGTGGAACCTAGAGTATGATCAAACATGTGATCGGGAAATGTGTTCAAATATGTCTCAGTTTTCGTACCCTGGTACTCGGGTGCAACATTCCAGACGCTTTACTAACACTCTCCCGACTTGGAGAGTCAGTCCCTTTAACCTCCTGTTTGGCCCAGTTTGCAATTTCTGCTGAAGATGAACAGGAATAGCGAGAACCAATGAGAGACTAGCTGGAGGTGTCTGGACGGGCAAATTTAACTCTCATTTCCCACCAGGAAGCGGAATTAACCAAAGGCTCAGCGTGCCGTGCCGGAACCAGATTAGGGCCTGAAGCCATCCTGCGGTGTTGCGGCCAGCTCAAAAGAAAGCGAGTTGAAGAAAGGAGCTCAGGGGCACTGTAATTCACAAACCTGCAGAGTTATAAATGACAGCTATCGTCCAAAAATATACTGAAGTAAGGCTGCCAAGAGGACTTGAAAGCGGGGCAGAATTGCAGGAAACCGATTTCAGGAGGTAGACTGGAATTGCATTGAAAGCATAGGAAAAGAAGCAGAACGTCCACAATGATGCACTTGGCCAAAAAGGGCGTATGCGTTTTTTCCTGAATATATTCAGAAAAAAATGCATACGCCCTTTTTGGCCAACCAAGCAAGCTTGCAAAGGAAATCTGCACTACAATGAAGTCTCACTTCCCCCCGGTCAAAAGGGCCATCTGAAAAAAGTGTAAAATCCAGAAAGGCAGGACAGGCCATGGAGAACTGGGAGCCTTGTTATGCTGATGGGCAGGATGTAAATTGCCAACAGACACTCGGGAGAAGTGTATGGTGTTTCCTGAAACATCTAAAAAACAAAGCAACAGAGCCTAGGGCACTTCCACTTATGGTCCTATAGCTTAGGGAAATTAAAATCAAAAAGACACAGCCACCCCGAAGTTTGGAACGGCTCTGTTTACAAGAACCTCGTTTACAGTACAAGTTCAACATCGCAGAAAGTGAAAAATGGATAAAGAATTTGCGGTATTTACTTACAAAGCAATATCACTCAGCAATGAAATCTATGTCATCAGGCCCTTAGCAGCACAATGAGTGGATTCAGGTATGATGATTCTAACTGAAATAAGTCACACAGAAAAAGAAACATCATAAGATATCAGTAATACATGGAATGTAAACTTGGCCAAAGAGGAACTGAATTACAGAACAGAACAGGGTCTCAAATTTAGAAAACCAACTTATGCTTGCTTAAGGGTAAAGGTGAGTTGGGGTGCTGCATAAAACCAGAGATTGAAATGAGCACAGATAAAGTTCCTTAAGCCAAATATGGAATAGACAAGAGCTACTCCTTGCTCAACGAAATGGACTCAACACCGCATATTAAACGCCTAAGAATGTACCTGACTAGTAAGTATCTTAAAACCTATGGATTGCTATGTGTCCAAAAGAGAATCAAGCATGTGTACAGGGGCATAAACACAGCAGTGATAGGATTGGAGAGGTTCGGTGAGCAAATGAAGACCCTTTGAAGTCATATTGCATGGTACCCATTCCACGGGTTTCAACTACCCACGTTTAAGGTATTCTTCCTTCAGCTAAAACATGCATGTGGAACCCAGAGTATGATCAACCGTGTGAACGGGAGACCTGTTCAAATATGTCTCAGTTTTCCTCCCCTGGTACTCGGGTGCAACATTCCAGATGCTTTACTAACACTCTCCCCACTTGGATAGTCAGCCTTTAACCTCCTGTTTAGCCCAGTTTGCAATTTCTGCGGAAGATGAACAGGAATAGTGAGAACCAATGAGAGACTAGCTGGAGGTGTCTGGACGGGCAAATTTAACTCTCATTTCCCAACAGGAAGAGGAACTAACCAAAGGCTCAGCGTGCCGTGCCGGAACCAGATTAGGGCCTGAAGCCATCCTGCGGTGTTGCGGCCAGCTCACAAGAAAGCGAGTTGAAGAAAGGAGCTCAGGGGCACTGTAATTCACAAACCTGCAGAGTTATAAATGACAGCTATCGTCCAAAAATATACTGAAGTAAGGCTGCCAAGAGGACTTGAAAGTGAGGCAGAATTGCAGGAAACCGATTTCAGGATGTAGACTGGAATTGCATTGAAAGCACAGGAAAAGAGGCAGAACGTCCACAATGATGCACTTGGCCAAAAAGGGCGTATGCGTTTTTTCCTGAATATATTCAGGAAAAAACGCATACGCCCTTTTTGGCCAACCAAGCAAGCTTGCAAAGGAAATCTGCACTACAATGAAGTCTCACTTCCTCCCGGTCAAAAGGGCCATCTGAAAAAAGTGTAAAATCCAGAAAGGCAGGACAGGCCATGGAGAACTGGGAGCCTTGTTATGCTGATGGGCGGGATGTAAATTGCCAACAGACACTCGGGAGAAGTGTATGGTGTTTCCTGAAACATCCAGAAAACAAAGCAACAGAGCATAGGGCACTTCCACTTATGGTCATATAGCTTAGGGAAATTAAAATCAAAAAGACACAGCCACCCCAAAGTTTGGGACGGCTCTGTTTACAAGAACCTCGTTTACCATACAAGTTCAATATCACAGAAAGTGAAAAATGGATAAAGAACTTGTGGTACTTATGTACAATGCAGTATCACTCAGCAATGAAATCTATGTCATCAGGCCCGTAGCAGCATAATGAGTGGATTCAGGTACGATGATTCTAACTGAAATAAGTCACACAGAAAAAGAAACATCATAAGATATCACTAATACACGGAATGTAAACTTGGCTACACAGGAACTGAATTACAGAACAGAACAGGGTCTCAAATTTAGAAAACCAACTTATGCTTGCTTAAGGGGAAAGGTGAGTTGGGGTGCTGCATAAAACCAGAGATTGAAATGAGCACAGATAAAGTTCCTTAAGCCAAATATGGAATAGACAAGAGCTACTCCTTGCTCAACGAAATGGACTCAACACCGCATATTAAACGCCTAAGAATGTACCTGACTAGTAAGTATCTTAAAACCTATGGATTGCTATGTCTCAGAAAGAGAATCAAGCATGTGTACAGGGGCATAAACGCAGCAGTGATAGGATTGGAGAGGTTCGGTGAGCAAATGAAGGTCCTTTGAAGTCATATTGCATGGTACCCATTCCACGGGTCTCAACTACCCAAGTTTAAGGTATTCTTCCTTCAGCTAAAACATGCATGTGAAACCCAGAGTATGATCAACAGTGTGAACGGGAGACGTGTTCAAATATGTCTCAGGTTTCCTCCCCTGGTACTCGGGTGCAACATTCCAGACGCTTTACTAACACTCTCCCCACTTGGAGAGTCACCGCCTTTAACCTCCTGTTTGGCCCAGTTTGCAATTTCTGCGGAAGATGAACAGGAATAGGGAGAACCAATGAGAGACCAGGCGGAGGTGTCTGGACGGGCAAATTTAACTCTCATTTCCCACCAGGAAGAGGAACTAACCAAAGGCTCAGCGTGCCATGCCGGAACCAGATTAGGGCCTGAAGCCATCCTGCGGTGTTGCGGCCAGCTCAAAAGAAAGCGAGTTGAAGAAAGGAGCTCAGGGGCACAGTAATTCACAAACCTGCAGAGTTATAAATGACAGCTATCGTCCAAAAATATACTGAAGTAAGGCTGCCAAGAGGACTTGAAAGCGGGGCAGAATTGCAGGAAACCGATTTCAGGAGGTAGACTGGAATTGCATTGAAAGCATAGGAAAAGAGGCAGAACGTCCACAATGATGCACTTGGCCAAAAAGGGCGTATGCGTTTTTTCCTGAATATATTCAGGAAAAAACGCATACGCCCTTTTTGGCCAACCAAGCAAGCTTGCAAAGGAAATCTGCACTACAATTAAGTCTCACTCCCCCCCCCCCCGGTCAAAAGGGCCATCTGAAAAAAGTGTAAAATCCAGAAAGGCAGGACAGGCCATGGAGAACTGGGAGCCTTGTTATGCTGATGGGCGGGATGTAAATTGCCAACAGACACTCGGGAGAAGTGTATGGTGTTTCCTGAAACATCCAGAAAACAAAGCAACAAAGCCTAGGGCACTTCCACTTATGGTCCTATAGCTTAGGGAAATTAAAATCAAAAAGACACAGCCACCCCAAAGTTTGGGACGCCTCTGTTTACAAGAACCTCGTTTACCGTACAAGTTCAACATCGCAGAAAGTGAAAAATGGATAAAGAAGTTGCGGTATTTACTTACAAAGCAATATCACTCAGCAATGAAATCTATGTCATCAGGCCCTTAGCAGCACAATGAGTGGATTCAGGTATGATGATTCTAACTGAAATAAGTCACACAGAAAAAGAAACATCATAAGATATCAGTAATACATGGAATGTAAACTTTGCCAAACAGGAACTGAATTACAGAACAGAACAGGGTCTCAAATTTAGAAAACCAACTTATGCTTGCTTAAGGGGAAAGGTGAGTTGGGGTGCTGCATAAAACCAGAGATTGAAATGAGCACAGATAAAGTTCCTTAAGCCAAATATGGAATAGACAAGAGCTACTCCTTGCTCAACGAAATGGACTCAACACCGCATATTAAATTCCTAAGAATGTACCTGACTCTTAAGTATCTTAAAACCTATGGATTGCTATGTGTCCAAAAGAGAATCAAGCATGTGTACAGGGGCATAAACACAGCAGTGATAGGATTGGAGAGGTTCGGTGAGCAAATGAAGACCCTTTGAAGTCATATTGCATGGTACCCATTCCACGGGTTTCAACTACCCACGTTTAAGGTATTCTTCCTTCAGCTAAAACATGCATGTGGAACCCAGAGTATGATCAACCGTGTGAACGGGAAACCTGTTCAAATATGTCTCAGTTTTCCTCCCCTGGTACTCGGGTGCAACATTCCAGATGCTTTACTAACACTCTCCCCACTTGGATAGTCAGCCTTTAACCTCCTGTTTAGCCCAGTTTGCAATTTCTGCGGAAGATGAACAGGAATAGTGAGAACCAATGAGAGACTAGCTGGAGGTGTCTGGACGGGCAAATTTAACTCTCATTTCCCAACAGGAAGAGGAACTAACCAAAGGCTCAGCGTGCCGTGCCGGAACCAGATTAGGGCCTGAAGCCATCCTGCGGTGTTGCGGCCAGCTCAAAAGAAAGCGAGTTGAAGAAAGGAGCTCAGGGGCACTGTAATTCACAAACCTGCAGAGTTATAAATGACAGCTATCGTCCAAAAATATACTGAAGTAAGGCTGCCAAGAGGACTTGAAAGTGAGGCAGAATTGCAGGAAACCGATTTCAGGAGGTAGACTGGAATTGCATTGAAAGCACAGGAAAAGAGGCAGAACGTCCACAATGATGCACTTGGCCAAAAAGGGCGTATGCGTTTTTTCCTGAATATATTCAGGAAAAAACGCATACGCCCTTTTTGGCCAACCAAGCAAGCTTGCAAAGGAAATCTGCACTACAATGAAGTCTCACTTCCCCCCGGTCAAAAGGGCCATCTGAAAAAAGTGTAAAATCCAGAAAGGCAGGACAGGCCATGGAGAACTGGGAGCCTTGTTATGCTGATGGGCGGGATGGAAACTGCCAACAGACACTCGGGAGAAGTGTATGGTGTTTCCTGAAACATCTGAAAAACAAAGCAACAGAGCCTAGGGCACTTCCACTTATGGTCCTATAGCTTAGGGAAATTAAAATCAAAAAGACACAGCCACCCCAAAGTTTGGGACGCCTCTGTTTACAAGAACCTCGTTTACCGTACAAGTTCAATATCACAGAAAGTGAAAAATGGATAAAGAACTTGTGGTACTTACGTACAATGCAGTATCACTCAGCAATAAAATCTATGTCATCAGGCCCGCAGCAGCATAATGAGTGGATTCAGGTACGATGATTCTAACTGAAATATGTTCCACAGAAAAAGAAACATCATAAGATATCACTAATACACGGAATGTAAACTGAGCTACACAGGAACTGAATTCCAAAACAGAACAGGGTCTCAAATTTAGAAAACCAACTTATGCTTGCTTAAGGGGAAAGGTGAGTTGGGGTGCTGCATAAAACCAGAGATTGAAATGAGCACAGATAAAGTTCCTTAAGCCAAATATGTAATAGACAAGAGCTACTCCTTGGTCAACGAAATGGACTCAAAACCCCATATTAAACGCCTAAGAATATACCTGACTAGTAAGAAACTTAAAACGTATGGATGGCTATGTCTGAAAGAGAATCAAGCGTGTGTACAGGGGCATAAACGCAGCAGTGATAGGATTGGAGAGGTTCGGTGAGCAAATGAAGACCCTTTGAAGTCATATTGCATGGTACCCATTCCACGGGTTTCAACTACCCAGGTTTAAGGTATTCTTCCTTCAGCTAAAACATGCATGTGGAACCCAGAGTATGATCAACCGTGTGAACAGGAGACGTGTTCAAATATGTCTCAGTTTTCCTCCCCTGGTACTCGGGTGCAACATTCCAGACGCTTTACTAACACTCTCCCCACTTGGAGAGTCAGCGCCTTTAACCTCCTGTTTGGCCCAGTTTGCAATTTCTGCGGAAGATGAACAGGAATAGCGAGAACCAATGAGAGACTAGCTGGAGGTGTCTGGACGGGCAAATTTAACTCTCATTTCCCACCAGGAAGAGGAATTAACCAAAGGCTCAGCGTGCCGTCCCGGAACCAGATTAGGGCCTGAAGCCATCCTGCGGTGTTGCGGCCAGCTCACAAGAAAGCGAGTTGAAGAAAGGAGCTCAGGGGTACTGTAATTCACAAACCTGCAGAGTTATAAATGACAGCTATCGTCCAAAAATATACTGAAGTAAGGCTGGCAAGAGGACTTGAAAGCGGGGCAGAATTGCAGGAAACCGATTTCAGGAGGTAGACTGGAATTGCATTGAAAGCATAGGAAAAGAGGCAGCACGTCCACAATGATGCACTTGGCCAAAAAGGGCGTATGCGTTTTTTCCTGAATATATTCAGGAAACAACGCATACGCACTTTTTGGCCAACCAAGCAAGCTTGCAAAGGAAATCTGCACTACAATGAAGTCTCACTTCCCCCCGGTCATAAGGGCCATCTGAAAAAAGTGTAAAATCCAGAAAGGCAGGACAGGCCATGGAGAACTGGGAGCCTTGTTATGCTGATGGGCGGGATGTAAATTGCCAACAGACACTCGGGAGAAGTGTATGGTGTTTCCTGAAATATCAAGAAAACAAAGCAACAGAGTCTAGGGCACTTCCACTTATGGTCCTATAGCTTAGGGAAATTAAAATCAAAAAGACACAGCCACCCCAAAGTTTGGGACGCCTCTGTTTACAAGAACGTCGTTTACCGTACAAGTTCAATATCACAGAAAGTGAAAAATGGATAAAGAACTTGTGGTACTTACGTACAATGCAGTATCACTCAGCAATGAAATCTATGTCATCAGGCCCGTAGCAGCATAATGAGTGGATTCAGGTACGATGATTCTAACTGAAATAAGTCACACAGAAAAAGAAACATCATAAGATATCAGTAATACACGGAATGTAAACTTGGCTACACAGGAACTGAATTCCAAAACAGAACAGGGTCTCAAATTTAGAAAACCAACTTATGCTTGCTTAAGGGGAAAGGTGAGTTGGGGTGCTGCATAAAACCAGAGATTGAAATGAGCACAGATAAAGTTCCTTAAGCCAAATATTGAATAGACAAGAGCTACTCCTTGCTCAACGAAATGGACTCAACACCCCATATTAAACGCCTAAGAATGTACCTTACTAGTAAGTATCTTAAAACCTATGGATTGCTATGTCTCCAAAAGAGAATCAAGCGTGTGTACAGGGGCATAAATGCAGCAGTGATAGGATTGGAGAGGTTCGGTGAGCAAATGAAGACCCTTTGAAGTCATATTGCATGGTACCCATTCCACGGGTTTCAACTACCCAGGTTTAAGGTATTCTTCCTTCAGCTAAAACATGCATGTGGAACCTAGAGTATGATCAACCATGTGATCGGGAGACGTGTTCAAATATGTCTCAGTTTTCGTACCCTGGTACTCGCGTGCAACATTCCAGACACTTTACTAACACTCTCCCGACTTGGAGAGTCAGTCCCTTTAACCTCCTGTTTGGCCCAGTTTGCAATTTCTGCGGAAGATGAACAGGAATAGGGAGAACCAATGAGAGACTAGCTGGAGGTGTCTGGACGGGCAAATTTAACTCTCGTTTCCCACCAGGAAGAGGAATTAACCAAAGGCTCAGCGTGCCGTGCCGGAACCAGATTAGGGCCTGAAGCCATCCTGTGGTGTTGCGGCCAGGTCACAAGAAAGCGAGTTGAAGAAAGGAGCTCAGGGGCACTGTAAATCACAAACCTGCAGAGTTATAAATGACAGCTATCGTCCAAAAATATACTGAAGTAAGGCTGCCAAGAGGACTTGAAAGCGGGGCAGAATTGCAGGAAACCGATTTCAGGAGGTAGACTGGAATTGCATTGAAAGCATAGGAAAAGAGGCAGAACGTCCACAATGATGCACTTGGCCAAAAAGGGCGTATGCGTTTTTTCCTGAATATATTCAGGAAAAAACGCATACGCCCTTTTTGGCCAAGCAAGCAAACTTGCAAAGGAAATCTGCACTACAATGAAGTCTCACTTCCCCCCGGTCAAAAGGGCCATCTGAAAAAAGTGTAAAATCCAGAAAGGCAGGACAGGCCATGGAGAACTGGGAGCCTTGATATGCTGATGGGCGGGATGTAAATTGCCAACAGACACTCGGGAGAAGTGTATGGTGTTTCCTGAAACATCCAAAAAACAAAGCAACAGAGCCTAGGGCACTTCCACTTATGGTCCTATAGCTTAGGGAAATTAAAATCAAAAAGACACAGCCACCCCAAAGTTTGGGACGCCTCTGTTTACAAGAACCTCGTTTACCGTACAAGTTCAATATCACAGAAAGTGAAAAATGGATAAAGAACTTGTGGTACTTACGTACAATGCAGTATCACTCAGCAATGAAATCTATGTCATCAGGCCCGTAGCAGCATAATGAGTGGATTCAGGTACGATGATTGTAACTGAAATAAGTCACACAGAAAAAGAAACATCATAAGTTATCACTAATACACGGAATGTAAACTTGGCTACACAGGAACTGAATTCCAAAACAGAACAGGGTCTCAAATTTAGAAAACCAACTTCTGCTTGCTTAAGGGGAAAGGTGAGTTGGGGTGCTGCATAAAACCAGAGATTGAAATGAGCACAGATAAAGTTCCTTAAGCCAAATATGGAATAGACAAGAGCTACTCCTTGCTCAACGAAATGGACTCAAGACCCCATATTAAACGCCTAAGAATGTACCTGACTAGTAAGTATCTTAAAACCTATGGATTGCTATGTCTCCGAAAGAGAATCAAGCATGTGTACAGGGGCATAAACGCAGCAGTGATAGGATTGGAGAGGTTCGGTGAGAAAATGAAGACCCTTTGAAGTCATATTGCATGGTACCCATTCCACGGGTTTCAACTACCCAGGTTTAAAGTATTCTTCCTTCAGCTAAAACATGCATGTGGAACCCAGTGTATGATCAACCGTGTGAACAGGAGACGTGTTCAAATATGTCTCAGTTTTCCTCCCCTGGTACTCGGGTGCAACATTCCAGACGCTTTACTAACACTCTCCCCACTTGGAGAGCCAGCGCCTTTAACCTCCTGTTTGGCCCAGTTTGCAATTTCTGCGGAAGATGAACAGGAATAACGAGAACAAATGAGAGACTAGCTGGAGGTGTCTGGACGGGCAAATTTAACTCTCATTTCCCACCAGGAAGAGGAATTAACCAAAGGCTCAGCGTGCCGTGCCGGAAACAGTTAGGGCCTGAAACCATCCTGCGGTGTTGCGGCCAACTCACAAGAAAGCGAGTTGAAGAAAGGAGCTCAGGGGCACTGTAATTCACAAACCTGCAGAGTTATAAATGACAGCTATCGTCCAAAAATATACTGAAGTAAGGCTGCCAAGAGGACTTGAAAGCGGGGCAGAATTGCAGGAAACCGATTTCAGGAGGTAGACTGGAATTGCATTGAAAGCATAGGAAAAGAGGCAGAACGTCCACAATGATGCACTTGGCCAAAAAGGGCGTATGCGTTTTTTCCTGAATATATTCAGGAAAAAACGCATACGCCCTTTTTGGCCAACCAAGCAAGCTTGCAAAGGAAATCTGCACTACAATGAAGTCTCACTTCCCCCCGGTCAAAAGGGCCATCTGAAAAAAGTGTAAAATCCAGAAAGGCAGGACAGGCCATGGAGAACTGGGAGCCTTGTTATGCTGATGGGCGGGATGTAAATTGCCAACAGACACTCGGGAGAAGTGTATGGTGTTTCCTGAAACATCTAAAAAACAAAGCAACAGAGCCTAGGGCACTTCCACTTATGGTCCTATAGCTTAGGGAAATTAAAATCAAAAAGACACAGCCACCCCAAAGTTTGGGACGCCTCTGTTTACAAGAACCTCGTTTACCGTACACGTTCAACATCGCAGAAAGTGAAAAATGGATAAAGAAGTTGTGGTATTTACTTACAAAGCAATATCACTCAGCAATGAAATCTATGTCATCAGGCCCTTAGCAGCACAATGAGTGGATTCAGGTATGATGATTCTAACTGAAATAAGTCACACAGAAAAAGAAACATCATAAGATATCACTAATACACGGAATGTAAACTTGGCTACACAGGAACTGAATTCCAAAACAGAACAGGGTCTCAAATTTAGAAAACCAACTTATGCTTGCTTAAGGGGAAAGGTGAGTTGGGGTGCTGCATAAAACCAGAGATTGAAATGAGCACAGATAACGTTCTATAAGGCAAATATGGAATAGACAAGAGCTACTCCTTGCTCAACGAAATGGACTCAACACCCCATATTCAACGCCTAGGAATATACCTGCCTAGTAAGAATCATAAAAGCAATGGATTTATATATCTCTGTAAGAGAATCAAGAGTGTGTACAGCGGCATTAAAGCAGTGAAAATCAGCTAAATCCCATATTAAAAATAAATTTCTTAAACAAAACACAATGACAGTGAAATAGAGAGCAATACTTAAGTAATTCATTCAAGGCTTCTGATGCAACCTGCATTTACCATATCTACACCCAGAGCTGGGTGACACATAAGGCTGGACACTTGGGGCTCATAAGATTGGTGAGGTTCGGTGAGCAAATGCAGACCCTTTGAAGTCATATTGCATGGTACCCATTCCATGGGTCTCAACTCTCCAGGTTTAAGGGATTCTTCCTTTAGCTAAAACATGCATGTGGAACCCAGAGTATGATCCACCGTGTGATCGAGAAACGTGTTCAAATGTGTCTCACTTTTCGTTCCCTGGTACTCGGGTGCAACATTCCAGACACTTTACTAACACTCTCCCGACTTGGAGAGTCAGTCCCTTTAACCTCCTGTTTGGCTCAGTTTGCAATTTCTGCGGAAGATGAACAGGAATAGGGAGAACCAATGAGAGACTAGCTGGAGGTGTCTGGACGGGCAAATTTAACTCTCATTTCCCACAGGGAAGAGGAATAAACCAAAGGCTCAGCATGCCGTGCCGGAACCAGATTAGGGCCTGAAGCAATCCTGCGGTGTTGTGGCCAGCTCAAAAGAAAGCGAGTTGAAGAAAGGAGCTCAGGGGCACTGTAATTCACAAACCTGCAGATTTATAAATGACAGCTATTGTCCGAAAATATACTGAAGTAGGGCTGCCAAGAGGACTTGAATGCGGGGCAGAATTGCAGGAAACCGATTTCAGGAGGAATCGGAATTGGATTGCATTTAAAACACAGGAAAAGAGGAAGAACTTCGACAATGATGCACTTGGTCAAAAAGGGCGTATGTGTTTTTTCCTGAATATATTCATGAAAAAACGCATACGCCCTTTTTGGCCAACCAAGCAAGCTTGCAAAGGAAATCTGCACTACAATGAAGTCTCACTTCCCCCCGGTCAAAAGGGCCATCTGAAAAAAGTGTAAAATCCAGAAAGGCAGAACAGGCCACGGAGAACTGGGAGCCTTGTTATGCTGATGGGCGGGATGTAAATTCCCAACAGCCGCTCTGTAGAAGTGTATGGTGTTTCCTGAAACATCTAAAAAACAAAGCAACAGAGCCTAGGGCACTTCCACTTATGGTCCTATAGCTTAGGGAAATTAAAATAAAAAAGACACAGCCACCCCAAAATTTGGGACGGCTCTTTTTACAGGAATCTCTTCTGCGGCACAAGTTAAATATCCCAGAGAGCAAATAATGGATAAAGAAGTTGCGGTACTTATGTACAACAGAATACCACTCAGCAATGAAATCTATGTCACCAGGCCCGTACCAGCATAATGAGTGGATTGAGGCACGATGATTCTAAGTGAAATAAGTCACACAGAAAAAGAAACATCATAAGGTATCACTAATACGTGGAATGTGAACTTGGCTACACATGAACTGAATTACAAAACAGAACAGGGTCTCAAATTTAGAAAACCAACTTATGCTTGCTTAAGGGGGAAGGTGAGTTGGGGTGCTGCATAAAAGCAGAGTTTGAAATTAGCACAGATACCGTTCCATAAGCCAAATATGTAATAGACAAGACCTACCCCTTGCTCAACGAAATGGA
Source organism: Globicephala melas (assembly GCF_963455315.2). Taxonomy (NCBI): domain Eukaryota; kingdom Metazoa; phylum Chordata; class Mammalia; order Artiodactyla; family Delphinidae; genus Globicephala; species Globicephala melas. Next base: position 139,514 of record NW_027207279.1, on the reverse strand, counting down.
TTCAACAATGAGGTATCACCTCACACCTGGTAGAATAAGCATCATAGAAAATCTACAAACAAAAAATGCTGGAAAGGGTGTGGAGAAAAGGAACCCTCTTCCACTATTGTTGGGAATATAAATTGATACAGTCATTATGGAGAACAATATGGAATTTCTTAAGAAACTAACAATAGAATTACCATATGATACAGCAATCCCAGTACTGGACATATACCCAGACAAAACCATAAATCAAAAAGAGTCATTCACCGCAATGCTCATTGCATCACTATTTACAATATCGAGGTAATGGAAGCAACCTAAATGCCCACAGACAGACGAATGCATAAAGCTGTGGTACATATATAAAATGGAATATTACTAAGCCATGAAAAGGAATGAAATTGGGTCATTTGTAGAGACGTCGATGGATCTAGAGACTGTCATACAGAGTGAAGTAAGTCAGAAAGAGAAAAACAAATCTTGTATATTCATGCATATATGTGGAACCTAGAAAAACTGTACAGATTAACCATTTTGCAAGGCATAAATAGAGCAACAGATGTAGACAACAAACGTATGGACAACAAGGGGGGAAAGCTGTTGGGGGGGTGGTGGTGGGAGGAGTTGAGAGACTGGGATTGGCATGTATACATTTATATGTATAAAATAGATAACCAATAAGAACCTGCTGTATAAAAATATAAAATAAAATTCAAAATTAAAAAGAAATAAAATTTAAAAAATAAAACAGAAAAAACAATTATTCCCTGCACATACATGTATTTATATGAATAAATTATTTCCATGCTTATATCTGTAAATACAAAAAAGAGGAATAAAATCTACCTTGAACCAAAAACGAAAAAGAGAAAAAAACACAGAACCCACCAGTTACACAGAGGAAAACCGTATCAGGGTACTTGCTCCAGTTGTAAACAATTCTGAAGTTGGTCAGTGGTGGGGAATCGTCTCCCATTCAGCCAGCAGCCCCCACGCAACAAGCGTCCTCATTGCAAAGCTGGGACACCGTGCCGAGGCATCTGTGAGTAAACGTGAGCTGAGCCCCAGGCCAGTTGCTGCTGAACTATTCCCACCCGTCCCAGGTAAAACACCTGAATATATACAAGGACTTGAAAGCCTAGAGGAAGGGCCATAGAGCCACACGAGTGACAGCATGCCGGCCGACTTGGTGCCTGCAGGCCAGCCAGGATGGTCCTGGCCCTGGGTGCTCTTCTGGAAGATTTCCATTTCCCTGCCTGAGATACCCGTCCTGTCCCTGCCCCCACTGCTTTTTTCCTTCCTCACCTCTGCCCAGGGAGAAATTCCAGCAGCAGGTATGGGTGACACATCCTCTTCTTTAGCAGGTGGCAACCTGGCAACTGCTGCAGAAAGTCCAGCAGAGCCCCACTCACACTGGGCCACCCACAAAGCCGTGGCCTCTCACTCCCTCCCACCAGCCCAGCCCCGAGACTGCTGACAGGGCAGAGAAAATGGCGTCAGGCACGGCTGCAGGGGCTCTTGCTGCCTGGAGTGGTATTTATATTGATCTCAACCCAGGCACACCTGGGGAGGGCTGGCCGGCACGGTAAGGCTGCCCAGGTCAGCCAATCATCACCCCTCAGGGGCTCACAGTTGCAGAAAATGGAACTTGCTGAACCGGCCAGGTCCAAGGAACAGGTGTGGGCTCCTGAGAGTCAGGATAGACAAGGGACTGCAGCTTTGGCTTGTTTTCTAATCATTTTATCTGGCCCATGAGTGGGAGACAACTTCAAGAAAACCCTCTCCTAATGAGAGGAACCCAGGAGTCAGGGAGAGGAGGGGTGGGTGGTGGTTGGAGACAGAGGCCTGGTGCCCCGGGTGCAGTGGAAGTCTCTGGAAGACCAGGTGGAGGGAGGCCTCACGGAGTGATGCCCAGGGTCACAGACCTGTCGCAGCTGCTGTTTGTTAGTTCAAGTCCTGCTCTGAGGTGCTCTGTGTCAGCTCTGAGCGACAGGTGAACTGGGGGTGCTCTGCAATGAGGGCTATGTGCACGGTTCCTGTGTGCCCAGCCCTGCCACGGTACCTGCAAGGGTAGCTCTGTATCCTGGGAGGGGCCTGATCACAAGAGCCCCGTGGGCTGGGGTGGGGGTGGGGTACCTGCCCAGGTGAGCTCCATATTCTGCGATTGGTCTGACCACGAGAGCCCCATGGGCTGCTGGGGACCTGGTAAAGGATGTCAGGACAGTCAGTGAAGCCACCGAGGATATACCTCCAGTTGCTCCTAATTCCTACACCCTGCTGGTCATTCTACCAACCACCAGGACATGGTATTCTGTATTAGTCTTCAATGATGCCTTCTTTTGTATTCCATTAGTCCCAGAGTCACAAGAAATTTTGGCTTGTGAGTGGCAGGACTCAACATACAACTAAAACAATACTTCCGGGCCGTCTGGCCCCAAGGGTGCAAAAATTCCCACACCGTCTTTGGGGAAAGCTTAGCTAAAGACCTAAAAGTTCTACCTCTGGAAAAGGAAACCCTCCTTCAATATGCAGACGACATTCTGATCGCCAGCCCTACTAAGGAGGCCTCTGAACTACCAAGCCAATAAAGGATAGAAGTTGTCCAAGAAAAAGCTCAAATATCACAGACTGCGGTGACCTGCCTGGGCTTCATTCTCACACAAGGTCAGAGAAGCCCATCCCAGGAAAGGGAAGAAACCATTTTCAGCCTTACCCCTTTCTAAAACTAGAAGACAGCTTAGGGGTTCCTGCGGAGGCCAGGGTTTGCTGCTTCTGGATCCCTAACTACAGTCTACTAGCTGGGCCTCTATATGAAACACTGAAAGGAAAAGATGATGATCCTTTTGAATAGAATCCAGAAGTGGCCTTTCAAGAATGGAAAGAGCAGTCAATTCAGACCCTTGCCCTGGAACTCCCTAATTTAGATAAACCCTTTGACCTTTACATTCCCGGTGAAAGGTGAATCGCCATTGGAGAATTAGTGCAAAAACTGGGACCACTTGAAATGGAACAATGCAAGAATGCCATCCAGGTAGGATAAACTACGGTCACTAAGGAGCTTGGCCCACTGCCACATCTGGCCAAGATACTGGCGGTATCTAAAAACCTGGAAATCAGCAGCCCAAAAGGCCACCTCCCTCCTACGGGAAAAGGACCCCACGTGGTGATCCTAACCACCAACCATGCCCTGAAGTTGCAGGGTTCGCTCCGTGGGCACACCGACCTCGAGTGAGGAGGCCCTCCAACTCCAACATCCAGAGAGATAACCGGGGGCAACAGGGCACCATGACGACTCGTGTGAACATCACTTGACCTGGAGTTTCTCTCATAAAACAACAAGAGTGTGTCCCAAAAGAGTAGACTACTGCTTGCAGGACTTACTGCACCCAGAGGGGAGCTAATAATCTTGGCGGGGGAACAGTATACCACACTGTCACCATAGAAAAGCCTACAGACACCGTGATGATGGTGGCCAATAAGACCAGCTGGACTCCTGTTTACTTCAAAAGGCTGTTGACTCAGTAGCCATCATGGTCCTTATCACCACTGACCCTGGACTGTCTGGGAGTTGAGCGGGCAGGGCTCTGACACCTGGTGCTGTTTGTACGTTAATTCAGGGGCCTAATTGAAGAAAGCGCAGACTACTGGTCAGAGCATCTAGGCTGGCAGAAACGGTCAGCCTAAGGTGGCCGAACAAATGTGGGGCGGGGTGAAACCGGCCCCCACAGCGTCTCTGCACATCTCTTTCCTGGACCCTTAAAGGTCATTAGAATCTATAACACTTCCAATGCTGGTGCTCAGGTGGACGAGCAGGGAGGCAGGGGTCCTGGGGACAATCAACGTCACCGGGAGGCTGCTGGGGAGAAGCTCTGACCCTCGCCCCAGGGTATGAGGGCTCCCAACTCAGCACTCAGCAGTTACAGAAGAAGGGTCTGCACCCTCAGCACTCCAAGAATGAGGAACGGGACAAAAGGCAGAGGAGGGGTTTGTCCCCAGCAAAGCCCATTAAAAATCCCTGGGAGATAAAAATAGAATCTGGGCAATAAAGTCAAGTCTAACCTTTTTTATCCTTTGTGCTTTGTCTAATTTCACGTGCTCCTAGGGTCCCGCATGCAGAGGTTCCACACCCGGCACTTCAGACCAGATTTCCTAGTGCAGAATGGCTGGGTCGACACCTCAGCTCCTGGGGCCCAGTGCAGACTCCACGATATAGAGCCTGAGCTACAGCCAACCCGGCCCTCGAGAGCTCTGCCGCCTCCCTCCCTCCCACTGACTCTGACAGGATCTCTACACAGCAGCCCAGCCCACAGCCCACGGGGTAGTGCATGCTCTCACCTCTCCATTCTCTGATCAAAATATAAAGTTTCCTTTGCTTGTGAACCAAACTCAGTCTCGATCTGTTGGCCCCAATGACACTGGGCAGGGGGACACTTGTTGGGGTCCACTCTGGAGGATCAGTAACAGAAATTGAGACTATTGTAACCTCAATGAACAGATGTGTGAGCCAAACTGTAGTTAACATAGAACAGTGTATAAGGCTCGGGTAAAATAAGATGTTTCTAACACTTCCATTTGATATTTCCATCACTTTTTATAAGCAAGTTCAGTGAAAAGGTTTGTCTTATTCGTCAGGTCAATATTAGAGAAACGAAGTGATTTCTTTCCAAGGATGTACATCTAATAATCTTGGTTAAACCTTCAATCTTGTTTTAAATGCTTTTCCATTGAAAATGATACCTCTCTTTCAGCTCCCCCATTTCTGAGAAGTATAAAATCTTATAATTTATTATTACCAAAGGGGAAAGGTGGGAGGAGGGATAAATTAACAGTTTGGAATTAACACATACACACTGCTATGTATAAAATAGATCATCAACAAGGAACTACTGTATAGCACAGGGAACTACACTCAACATTTTGCAATAACCTATAAGGGGAAATAATCTGAAAAAGAATAGATATTTTTATTGACATCATCTATCAATGATAGTTAAAGTGTAGCCTAAGGGAAGCTGGTGGTGAGTGCTTCTGACCCTGAAGACTTCAATCATCTAAAGTTTGGACTCTGCCTACTTCCCAAGGCCCTTAATGAACATATGTGTAGCCGTAGCTTAAAAACTTCCCCAGTTTGGGTTTCGGGGAGACACTGATTTTGAAAAAGCCCTGGTGTTCTCCTTACATGAATGGGACTCTTCCTACTGCTAAAACATGTCTGTCACACCCAGAGGATGGTATACCGTCTGATCGGGAAGAGTTTGGAAAAGGCATCTCATCTCCTCATCTCCTGGTGCTCGGGTTCACCCCTCCAGCGTCTTTACTAACAGTCTCCCCACTTGGAGATGTCAGCACTGTCAACATCCTGTTGCGTACAGTTTGGAATTTGTCCAGAGGATGAAGCGGAAGGATGAGGAACAATGAGAGACAAGTCCTAGGTGTTCAGACAGGCACATGTCACTCTAATTTCCAATCAGGAAGACGAATTGACCAAAGGCTAGGGTTGCCCATGGAAACAGTATAGGGCTTGAGGAAATCCCGCTGCTTTGTGGCCAGTTCCCATAAACACAAGTTGAACAATGGAACTCAGGGGCAGTAAAATTCACAAAACTGCAGAGTTGAAAATATCCATCACTGAAAAATGTCTTGAGGAAAGTCAGAGAAAAGGACTTGTAAGCAAGGGAGAATGGCAGGAAAGGGATTTGAGGAGGTAGAAAGGACTCGCCATTAAGCACAAGAAAAGGAGCTGAACATTGCCAACATTGCCAACATTGCAGTTGGCCAAAAAGGGTGTATGCGTTTTTTTCTGTATATATTCAAGAAAAGGGCATACACTTTTTTAGCCAACCAAACAGGTGGGCACTGGAAGTCAATACTACAAAAGATATCACTTCGCATCAGTCAGAAGAGCCATCCTCATAAAGCGTAAACAACAGAAATGCAGGACAGGGCAACGAGAAGAGGGAGCCCTGTGAGACTTATAGTGGAAATGTATATTGCCAACGGCCATTCTGGAGAAGTGTATTGTGTTTACTAAAGCATCTAAAAAATGAGCTACAGAGCATAGGGCACTTGCACTCATGGGCGTATATCTTGGGAAAAACAAAAATCGAGAGGACACAGGCACCCCAATGTTTACCCCCTCTCTGTTTAAAAGATCCTCGACTAGGATATAACTTAAATGTCTCTGGAGGGAAAAAATGGATAGAGATGTGGTACTTAGGTAGAGTGGAATATTATTCAGCCTGGAAATCAATGAAATATGGCCAGTTGTAACAACTCCGGAGGAGTTACGTATGATCATTCTAAGTGACAGAATTCAAAAAGAAAAAGACACATATCATAAGATATCACTTAAAGGTGGAATCCAAAATGGCTACACATGAAATAAATTACAAAACAAAAACATAGTCAAATATGTAGAAAACACGCATAAGGCTGCTAAACGGGAAAGGTGGGGAGGGGTGAGGCATCATCCAGGAGGTTGAAATTAGCAAAGATACCATTCCAAATACCAAACTGATAATCAACAAGGCCTACACGGTAGCTAAAAGAACTGCACTCAGCACACTCAAGTCACCGGAAAAGAATATATACGACTGGTAAGAATCTGAAAAAGAATTTATTGATGACTCTCTGTACGTGAATCAAGTGGATGTACAGCAGCAAGAAACAGAGCTTTGAAAATCAGCTGTAACCAATATAGTAATAAATTGAAAAAAATAAACGACAGAGAGACAGAGAAAACCTCTTACAACTTTTCCTCAGGGACGGTGATGCAACATGGATTGAACACATCTAGACCCACAGCAGGATGAGACATAAGGCTGGAAACTGTTTGCGCTAAGAGAAATGTGAGGTTGGGTGAGGAAATGCACACCCTTTAAAGTAATACTACCTGGTACCCATTCAATGGGTCCCAAATCTGCAGGTTCAAGGGATCTTCCTACAGCTAAAACATGCATGGAAAACCCAGAGGACTGTACACCATGTGATCGGGAGATGTGTCTAAAATGCACCTCATTTATCCTCTCCTGGTGCTCCTGTTCACCATTCCAGCCATGTTACTTAGAATCTCCCCACTTGGAGAATCAGCACATTTAAACTTCTGTTTCACACATTTTGCAAATTGTGAGGAGGATGAACGGGAAGAGGGGGAACCAATGAGAGAATAGTTGTAGGGGTTTGGACGGGCACATATCACTCTAATTTCCCATTAAGAATAAGAATTAAAGAAAGGCTCAGCCTGCCTCGCCGGAGCCAAAATAGGGCCTGAAGCAATCCTGCGGGTTTGAGGACAGCTCACAAAAGAGCAACTTAAAAAATGGAGCTCAGGGTCACTGCAATTCACAAACCTGCAGAGTTATAAATGAAAACTAATGTCCAAAAATATGTTGAGGTAAGGCAAAGAAGAGGATCTGAATGCAAGACAGAATTGCAAGAAACAGATTTCAAGAGATAGATTGGACTCGTCTTTAATGCACATGAAAAGCGGCAGAATTTCGACAATGATGCAGTTGGCCCAAAAGGGCGTATGCGTTTTTTCCTGATTATATCCAGGAAAAAACGCATACGCACTTTATGGGCAACGAAGCAAGTAAGCAATGCAAATGTGCACAACAAAGAAGTCTCACTTCCCACCGGTCAAAAGGGCCATCCTAAAAAAGTGTAAAATCCAGAAAGGCAGGACAGGTCATGGAGAACAGGGAGCCTTTATACGCTGATGGGCAGTGTGTGAACTGCCGAGAGCCACTCTGGAGAAGTGTATGGTGGTTCCTAAATCATCTAAAAAACAGAGCGACAGAGCATAGGACACTTCCAATCATGGGAGTATATCTAGGGAAGTCTAAAAATCAACAAGACACAAGCACACCACAGTTTAGGGCTACTCTGTTTACAAGAACCTCAACTTCAGTACACCTTAAATATCCCAGGAAAGAGAACAATGGATAAAGAAGATGTGGTACTTATGTACAATGGAATATCTCTTCACCATGAAATCAATGTAATAAGGCTAGTAGAAGGATAAAGAGTGGATTTAGGTCCGATAATACTACTTGAAATAAGTCAAACAGAAAAAGAAACATATCATAAGATATCACTTATAGAGGGAGGGTAAATATGGCTGCACAAGAAATGAATTACAGAACAGAACAGTGTCTCACATTTAGAAAACACACTTATGTCAGCTTAAGGGGAAAGGAGAGGTGGGGTGATGCATAAAACCAGAGTTTGAAATTAGCACAGATACCGTTCAATAAACCAAATAGGTATTAGACAAGATCTACACCTTGCTCAATGAACTGGCCTCAACACACCCTATACACCGCAGAGAAATATATCTGAGTAATAAGAATCTTAAAACCCATGTATTGATATATCTCCATAAGGGAATCAAGTGTGTGCAGAGCGGCACAAACACAGCAGTGAAAATGAGCTAAACCCCATTATAGAAATAAATTTTAAAAAGAAAACGCTGAAACAATGAAAGGGAGAAAAATTCTTACAAAATTCGCTCAGGGGATGTGATGCAACCTGGATTGACCACATATAAACCCACAGCTGGATAAGACATAAGGCTGGACACTTGGGGCTGAGAGGATTGGTGAGCTTTGGTGAGCAACTGCCGAAAGTTTAATGCAATACTTCATGCTACTCAGTCCAAGGGTCCCAACACTCCAGGTTGAAGGGAATCTTCCTACAGCTAAACCATGCTTGGGAAACCCAGCGACTGGTATACCATATGATCGGGAAAGGTTTCTAAAACGCACCTCATTTTTCCTCTCCTGGGGCTGCGGATCGACATTCCAGCCGCTTTACTAACAACATCCCCACATGGAGTCAATGCCTTTAAGTTCTGGTATCGCACAGTCTGCAGTTAGTGTGGAGGATGAATGGGAATAGGGGGAACCAGTGAGAAACAAGCTGTAGCGGTTTCAATGGGCACATGTCACTCTAATGCCACATCAGTAAGAAGAATTAACCAAAGGCACAGCAAGGTGCCCCAGAAGAAAAATAGGGCTTCAAGGAATCCTGTGGTTATGGGGCAAGACCACAAAAATAAGAGCTGAAAAGTGGGGCTAAGGGCCACCGCAATTCAAAAACCTGCAGAGTTATAAAGGCCAACTATTTTCAAAAAATATATTGAGGTAAGGCTATGAAGAGACATTGAAAGCAAGGCAGAATTGCAGGAAACCGATTTCAGGAGGTAGACTGGAATTGCATTGAAAACATATGAAGAGAGTCAGAACCTCGACAATGATGCACTTGGCCAAAAAGGGCGTATGTGTTTTTTCCTGAATATATTCAGGAAAAAACGCATACACACTTTTTGGCCAACCAAGCAAGCTTGCAAAGGAAATCTGCACTACAATGAAGTCTCACTTCCACCTGGTCAAAAGGGCCATCTGAAAAAAGTGTAAAATCCATAAAAGCACGACAGGGCATGCAGAACTGGGAGCCTTCTTATGCTGATGGGCGGGATGTAAATAGCCAACAGCCACTCTGGAGAAGTGTATGGTGTTTCCTGAAACATCTAAAAAACAAAGCAACAGAGCCTAGGGCACTTCCACTTATGGTCCTATAGATTAGGGAAATTAAAATTAAAAAGACACAGCCACCCGAAAGTTTGGGACGGCTCTGTTTACAAGAACCTCGTTTACGGTACAAGTTCAATATCGCAGAAAGTGAAAAATGGATAAAGAAGTTGTGGTACTTACATACAAGGCAATATAACTCAGCAATGAAATCTATGTCATCAGGCCCTTAGCAGCACAATGAGTGGATTCAGGTATGATGATTCTAACTGAAATAAGACACACAGAAAAAGAAACATCATAAGATATCAGTAATACACGGAATGTAAACTTGGCTACACAGGAACTGAATTACAGAACAGAACAGGGTCTCCAATTTAGAAAACCAACTTATGCTTGCTTAAGGGTAAAGGTGAGTTGGGGTGCTGCATAAAACCAGAGATTGAAATGAGCACAGATAAAGTTCCTTAAGCCAAATATGGAATAGACAAGAGCTACTCCTTGCTCAACGAAATGGACTCAACACCCCATATTAAACGCCTAAGAATATACCTGACTAGTAAGAATCTTAAAACATATGGATGGCTATGTCTGAAAGAGAATCAAGCGTGTGTACAGGGGCATAAACGCAGCAGTGATAGGATTGGAGAGGTTCGGTGAGCAAATGAAGACCCTTTGAAGTCATATTGCATGGTACCCATTCCACGGGTTTCAACTACCCAGGTTTAAGGTATTCTTCCTTCAGCTAAAACATGCATGTGGAACCTAGAGTATGATCAACCATGTGATCGGGAGACGTGTTCAAATATGTCTCAGTTTTCCTCCCCTGGTACTCGGGTGCAACATTCCAGACGCTTTACTAACACTCTCCCGACTTGGAGAGTCAGTCCCTTTAACCTCCTGTTTGGCCCAGTTTGCAATTTCTGCGGAAGATGAACAGGAATAGGGAGAACCAATGAGAGACTAGCTGGAGGTGTCTGGACGGACAAATTTAACTCTCATTTCCCACCAGGAAGAGGAATTAACCAAAGGCTCAGCGTGCCGTGCCGGAACCAGATTAGGGCCTGAAGCCATCCTGCGGTGTTGCGGCCAGCTCACAAGAAAACGAGTTGAAGAAAGGAGCTCAGGGGCACTGTAATTCACAAACCTGCAGAGTTATAAATGACAGCTATCGTCCAAAAATATACTGAAGTAAGGCTGCCAAGAGGACTTGAAAGCGGGGCAGAATTGCAGGAAACCGATTTCAGGAGGTAGACTGGAATTGCATTGAAAGCATAGGAAAAGAGGCAGAACGTCCACAATGATGCACTTGGCCAAAAAGGGCGTATGCGTTTTTTCCTGAATATATTCAGGAAAAAACGCATACGCCCTTTTTGGCCAACCAAGCAAGCTTGCAAAGGAAATCTGCACTACAATGAAGTCTCACTTCCCCCCGGTCAAAAGGGCCATCTGAAAAAAGTGTAAAATCCAGAAAGGCAGGACAGGCCATGGAGAACTGGGAGCCTTGTTATGCTGATGGGCGGGATGTAAATTGCCAACAGACACTCGGGAGAAGTGTATGGTGTTTCCTGAAACATCTAAAAAACAAAGCAACAGAGCCTAGGGCACTTCCACTTATGGTCCTATAGCTTAGGGAAATTAAAATCAAAAAGACACAGCCACCCCAAAGTTTGGGACGCCTCTGTTTACAAGAACCTCGTTTACCGTACACGTTCAACATCGCAGAAAGTGAAAAATGGATAAAGAAGTTGTGGTATTTACTTACAAAGCAATATCACTCAGCAATGAAATCTATGTCATCAGGCCCTTAGCAGCACAATGAGTGGATTCAGGTATGATGATTCTAACTGAAATAAGTCACACAGAAAAAGAAACATCATAAGATATCACTAATACACGGAATGTAAACTTGGCTACACAGGAACTGAATTCCAAAACAGAACAGGGTCTCAAATTTAGAAAACCAACTTATGCTTGCTTAAGGGGAAAGGTGAGTTGGGGTGCTGCATAAAACCAGAGATTGAAATGAGCACAGATAACGTTCTATAAGGCAAATATGGAATAGACAAGAGCTACTCCTTGCTCAACGAAATGGACTCAACACCCCATATTCAACGCCTAGGAATATACCTGCCTAGTAAGAATCATAAAAGCAATGGATTTATATATCTCTGTAAGAGAATCAAGAGTGTGTACAGCGGCATTAAAGCAGTGAAAATCAGCTAAATCCCATATTAAAAATAAATTTCTTAAACAAAACACAATGACAGTGAAATAGAGAGCAATACTTAAGTAATTCATTCAAGGCTTCTGATGCAACCTGCATTTACCATATCTACACCCAGAGCTGGGTGACACATAAGGCTGGACACTTGGGGCTCATAAGATTGGTGAGGTTCGGTGAGCAAATGCAGACCCTTTGAAGTCATATTGCATGGTACCCATTCCATGGGTCTCAACTCTCCAGGTTTAAGGGATTCTTCCTTTAGCTAAAACATGCATGTGGAACCCAGAGTATGATCCACCGTGTGATCGAGAAACGTGTTCAAATGTGTCTCACTTTTCGTTCCCTGGTACTCGGGTGCAACATTCCAGACACTTTACTAACACTCTCCCGACTTGGAGAGTCAGTCCCTTTAACCTCCTGTTTGGCTCAGTTTGCAATTTCTGCGGAAGATGAACAGGAATAGGGAGAACCAATGAGAGACTAGCTGGAGGTGTCTGGACGGGCAAATTTAACTCTCATTTCCCACAGGGAAGAGGAATAAACCAAAGGCTCAGCATGCCGTGCCGGAACCAGATTAGGGCCTGAAGCAATCCTGCGGTGTTGTGGCCAGCTCAAAAGAAAGCGAGTTGAAGAAAGGAGCTCAGGGGCACTGTAATTCACAAACCTGCAGATTTATAAATGACAGCTATTGTCCGAAAATATACTGAAGTAGGGCTGCCAAGAGGACTTGAATGCGGGGCAGAATTGCAGGAAACCGATTTCAGGAGGAATCGGAATTGGATTGCATTTAAAACACAGGAAAAGAGGAAGAACTTCGACAATGATGCACTTGGTCAAAAAGGGCGTATGTGTTTTTTCCTGAATATATTCAGGAAAAAACGCATACGCCCTTTTTGGCCAACCAAGCAAGCTTGCAAAGGAAATCTGCACTACAATGAAGTCTCACTTCCCCCCGGTCAAAAGGGCCATCTGAAAAAAGTGTAAAATCCAGAAAGGCAGAACAGGCCACGGAGAACTGGGAGCCTTGTTATGCTGATGGGCGGGATGTAAATTCCCAACAGCCGCTCTGTAGAAGTGTATGGTGTTTCCTGAAACATCTAAAAAACAAAGCAACAGAGCCTAGGGCACTTCCACTTATGGTCCTATAGCTTAGGGAAATTAAAATCAAAAAGACACAGCCACCCCAAAATTTGGGACGGCTCTTTTTACAGGAATCTCTTCTGCGGCACAAGTTAAATATCCCAGAGAGCAAATAATGGATAAAGAAGTTGCGGTACTTATGTACAACAGAATACCACTCAGCAATGAAATCTATGTCACCAGGCCCGTACCAGCATAATGAGTGGATTGAGGCACGATGATTCTAAGTGAAATAAGTCACACAGAAAAAGAAACATCATAAGGTATCACTAATACACGGAATGTGAACTTGGCTACACATGAACTGAATTACAAAACAGAACAGGGTCTCAAATTTAGAAAACCAACTTATGCTTGCTTAAGGGGGAAGGTGAGTTGGGGTGCTGCATAAAAGCAGAGTTTGAAATTAGCACAGATACCGTTCCATAAGCCAAATATGTAATAGACAAGACCTACCCCTTGCTCAACGAAATGGATTCAACAATGAGGTATCACCTCACACCTGGTAGAATAAGCATCATAGAAAATCTACAAACAAAAAATGCTGGAAAGGGTGTGGAGAAAAGGAACCCTCTTCCACTATTGTTGGGAATATAAATTGATACAGTCATTATGGAGAACAATATGGAATTTCTTAAGAAACTAACAATAGAATTACCATATGATACAGCAATCCCAGTACTGGACATATACCCAGACAAAACCATAAATCAAAAAGAGTCATTCACCGCAATGCTCATTGCATCACTATTTACAATATCGAGGTAATGGAAGCAACCTAAATGCCCACAGACAGACGAATGCATAAAGCTGTGGTACATATATAAAATGGAATATTACTAAGCCATGAAAAGGAATGAAATTGGGTCATTTGTAGAGACGTCGATGGATCTAGAGACTGTCATACAGAGTGAAGTAAGTCAGAAAGAGAAAAACAAATCTTGTATATTCATGCATATATGTGGAACCTAGAAAAACTGTACAGATTAACCATTTTGCAAGGCATAAATAGAGCAACAGATGTAGACAACAAACGTATGGACAACAAGGGGGGAAAGCTGTTGGGGGGGTGGTGGTGGGAGGAGTTGAGAGACTGGGATTGGCATGTATACATTTATATGTATAAAATAGATAACCAATAAGAACCTGCTGTATAAAAATATAAAATAAAATTCAAAATTAAAAAGAAATAAAATTTAAAAAATAAAACAGAAAAAACAATTATTCCCTGCACATACATGTATTTATATGAATAAATTATTTCCATGCTTATATCTGTAAATACAAAAAAGAGGAATAAAATCTACCTTGAACCAAAAACGAAAAAGAGAAAAAAACACAGAACCCACCAGTTACACAGAGGAAAACCGTATCAGGGTACTTGCTCCAGTTGTAAACAATTCTGAAGTTGGTCAGTGGTGGGGAATCGTCTCCCATTCAGCCAGCAGCCCCCACGCAACAAGCGTCCTCATTGCAAAGCTGGGACACCGTGCCGAGGCATCTGTGAGTAAACGTGAGCTGAGCCCCAGGCCAGTTGCTGCTGAACTATTCCCACCCGTCCCAGGTAAAACACCTGAATATATACAAGGACTTGAAAGCCTAGAGGAAGGGCCATAGAGCCACACGAGTGACAGCATGCCGGCCGACTTGGTGCCTGCAGGCCAGCCAGGATGGTCCTGGCCCTGGGTGCTCTTCTGGAAGATTTCCATTTCCCTGCCTGAGATACCCGTCCTGTCCCTGCCCCCACTGCTTTTTTCCTTCCTCACCTCTGCCCAGGGAGAAATTCCAGCAGCAGGTATGGGTGACACATCCTCTTCTTTAGCAGGTGGCAACCTGGCAACTGCTGCAGAAAGTCCAGCAGAGCCCCACTCACACTGGGCCACCCACAAAGCCGTGGCCTCTCACTCCCTCCCACCAGCCCAGCCCCGAGACTGCTGACAGGGCAGAGAAAATGGCGTCAGGCACGGCTGCAGGGGCTCTTGCTGCCTGGAGTGGTATTTATATTGATCTCAACCCAGGCACACCTGGGGAGGGCTGGCCGGCACGGTAAGGCTGCCCGGTCAGCCAATCATCACCCCTCAGGGGCTCACAGTTGCAGAAAATGGAACTTGCTGAACCGGCCAGGTCCAAGGAACAGGTGTGGGCTCCTGAGAGTCAGGATAGACAAGGGACTGCAGCTTTGGCTTGTTTTCTAATCATTTTATCTGGCCCATGAGTGGGAGACAACTTCAAGAAAACCCTCTCCTAATGAGAGGAACCCAGGAGTCAGGGAGAGGAGGGGTGGGTGGTGGTTGGAGACAGAGGCCTGGTGCCCCGGGTGCAGTGGAAGTCTCTGGAAGACCAGGTGGAGGGAGGCCTCACGGAGTGATGCCCAGGGTCACAGACCTGTCGCAGCTGCTGTTTGTTAGTTCAAGTCCTGCTCTGAGGTGCTCTGTGTCAGCTCTGAGCGACAGGTGAACTGGGGGTGCTCTGCAATGAGGGCTATGTGCACGGTTCCTGTGTGCCCAGCCCTGCCACGGTACCTGCAAGGGTAGCTCTGTATCCTGGGAGGGGCCTGATCACAAGAGCCCCGTGGGCTGGGGTGGGGGTGGGGTACCTGCCCAGGTGAGCTCCATATTCTGCGATTGGTCTGACCACGAGAGCCCCATGGGCTGCTGGGGACCTGGTAAAGGATGTCAGGACAGTCAGTGAAGCCACCGAGGATATACCTCCAGTTGCTCCTAATTCCTACACCCTGCTGGTCATTCTACCAACCACCAGGACATGGTATTCTGTATTAGTCTTCAATGATGCCTTCTTTTGTATTCCATTAGTCCCAGAGTCACAAGAAATTTTGGCTTGTGAGTGGCAGGACTCAACATACAACTAAAACAATACTTCCGGGCCGTCTGGCCCCAAGGGTGCAAAAATTCCCACACCGTCTTTGGGGAAAGCTTAGCTAAAGACCTAAAAGTTCTACCTCTGGAAAAGGAAACCCTCCTTCAATATGCAGACGACATTCTGATCGCCAGCCCTACTAAGGAGGCCTCTGAACTACCAAGCCAATAAAGGATAGAAGTTGTCCAAGAAAAAGCTCAAATATCACAGACTGCGGTGACCTGCCTGGGCTTCATTCTCACACAAGGTCAGAGAAGCCCATCCCAGGAAAGGGAAGAAACCATTTTCAGCCTTACCCCTTTCTAAAACTAGAAGACAGCTTAGGGGTTCCTGCGGAGGCCAGGGTTTGCTGCTTCTGGATCCCTAACTACAGTCTACTAGCTGGGCCTCTATATGAAACACTGAAAGGAAAAGATGATGATCCTTTTGAATAGAATCCAGAAGTGGCCTTTCAAGAATGGAAAGAGCAGTCAATTCAGACCCTTGCCCTGGAACTCCCTAATTTAGATAAACCCTTTGACCTTTACATTCCCGGTGAAAGGTGAATCGCCATTGGAGAATTAGTGCAAAAACTGGGACCACTTGAAATGGAACAATGCAAGAATGCCATCCAGGTAGGATAAACTACGGTCACTAAGGAGCTTGGCCCACTGCCACATCTGGCCAAGATACTGGCGGTATCTAAAAACCTGGAAATCAGCAGCCCAAAAGGCCACCTCCCTCCTACGGGAAAAGGACCCCACGTGGTGATCCTAACCACCAACCATGCCCTGAAGTTGCAGGGTTCGCTCCGTGGGCACACCGACCTCGAGTGAGGAGGCCCTCCAACTCCAACATCCAGAGAGATAACCGGGGGCAACAGGGCACCATGACGACTCGTGTGAACATCACTTGACCTGGAGTTTCTCTCATAAAACAACAAGAGTGTGTCCCAAAAGAGTAGACTACTGCTTGCAGGACTTACTGCACCCAGAGGGGAGCTAATAATCTTGGCGGGGGAACAGTATACCACACTGTCACCATAGAAAAGCCTACAGACACCGTGATGATGGTGGCCAATAAGACCAGCTGGACTCCTGTTTACTTCAAAAGGCTGTTGACTCAGTAGCCATCATGGTCCTTATCACCACTGACCCTGGACTGTCTGGGAGTTGAGCGGGCAGGGCTCTGACACCTGGTGCTGTTTGTACGTTAATTCAGGGGCCTAATTGAAGAAAGCGCAGACTACTGGTCAGAGCATCTAGGCTGGCAGAAACGGTCAGCCTAAGGTGGCCGAACAAATGTGGGGCGGGGTGAAACCGGCCCCCACAGCGTCTCTGCACATCTCTTTCCTGGACCCTTAAAGGTCATTAGAATCTATAACACTTCCAATGCTGGTGCTCAGGTGGACGAGCAGGGAGGCAGGGGTCCTGGGGACAATCAACGTCACCGGGAGGCTGCTGGGGAGAAGCTCTGACCCTCGCCCCAGGGTATGAGGGCTCCCAACTCAGCACTCAGCAGTTACAGAAGAAGGGTCTGCACCCTCAGCACTCCAAGAATGAGGAACGGGACAAAAGGCAGAGGAGGGGTTTGTCCCCAGCAAAGCCCATTAAAAATCCCTGGGAGATAAAAATAGAATCTGGGCAATAAAGTCAAGTCTAACCTTTTTTATCCTTTGTGCTTTGTCTAATTTCACGTGCTCCTAGGGTCCCGCATGCAGAGGTTCCACACCCGGCACTTCAGACCAGATTTCCTAGTGCAGAATGGCTGGGTCGACACCTCAGCTCCTGGGGCCCAGTGCAGACTCCACGATATAGAGCCTGAGCTACAGCCAACCCGGCCCTCGAGAGCTCTGCCGCCTCCCTCCCTCCCACTGACTCTGACAGGATCTCTACACAGCAGCCCAGCCCACAGCCCACGGGGTAGTGCATGCTCTCACCTCTCCATTCTCTGATCAAAATATAAAGTTTCCTTTGCTTGTGAACCAAACTCAGTCTCGATCTGTTGGCCCCAATGACACTGGGCAGGGGGACACTTGTTGGGGTCCACTCTGGAGGATCAGTAACAGAAATTGAGACTATTGTAACCTCAATGAACAGATGTGTGAGCCAAACTGTAGTTAACATAGAACAGTGTATAAGGCTCGGGTAAAATAAGATGTTTCTAACACTTCCATTTGATATTTCCATCACTTTTTATAAGCAAGTTCAGTGAAAAGGTTTGTCTTATTCGTCAGGTCAATATTAGAGAAACGAAGTGATTTCTTTCCAAGGATGTACATCTAATAATCTTGGTTAAACCTTCAATCTTGTTTTAAATGCTTTTCCATTGAAAATGATACCTCTCTTTCAGCTCCCCCATTTCTGAGAAGTATAAAATCTTATAATTTATTATTACCAAAGGGGAAAGGTGGGAGGAGGGATAAATTAACAGTTTGGAATTAACACATACACACTGCTATGTATAAAATAGATCATCAACAAGGAACTACTGTATAGCACAGGGAACTACACTCAACATTTTGCAATAACCTATAAGGGGAAATAATCTGAAAAAGAATAGATATTTTTATTGACATCATCTATCAATGATAGTTAAAGTGTAGCCTAAGGGAAGCTGGTGGTGAGTGCTTCTGACCCTGAAGACTTCAATCATCTAAAGTTTGGACTCTGCCTACTTCCCAAGGCCCTTAATGAACATATGTGTAGCCGTAGCTTAAAAACTTCCCCAGTTTGGGTTTCGGGGAGACACTGATTTTGAAAAAGCCCTGGTGTTCTCCTTACATGAATGGGACTCTTCCTACTGCTAAAACATGTCTGTCACACCCAGAGGATGGTATACCGTCTGATCGGGAAGAGTTTGGAAAAGGCATCTCATCTCCTCATCTCCTGGTGCTCGGGTTCACCCCTCCAGCGTCTTTACTAACAGTCTCCCCACTTGGAGATGTCAGCACTGTCAACATCCTGTTGCGTACAGTTTGGAATTTGTCCAGAGGATGAAGCGGAAGGATGAGGAACAATGAGAGACAAGTCCTAGGTGTTCAGACAGGCACATGTCACTCTAATTTCCAATCAGGAAGACGAATTGACCAAAGGCTAGGGTTGCCCATGGAAACAGTATAGGGCTTGAGGAAATCCCGCTGCTTTGTGGCCAGTTCCCATAAACACAAGTTGAACAATGGAACTCAGGGGCAGTAAAATTCACAAAACTGCAGAGTTGAAAATATCCATCACTGAAAAATGTCTTGAGGAAAGTCAGAGAAAAGGACTTGTAAGCAAGGGAGAATGGCAGGAAAGGGATTTGAGGAGGTAGAAAGGACTCGCCATTAAGCACAAGAAAAGGAGCTGAACATTGCCAACATTGCCAACATTGCAGTTGGCCAAAAAGGGTGTATGCGTTTTTTTCTGTATATATTCAAGAAAAGGGCATACACTTTTTTAGCCAACCAAACAGGTGGGCACTGGAAGTCAATACTACAAAAGATATCACTTCGCATCAGTCAGAAGAGCCATCCTCATAAAGCGTAAACAACAGAAATGCAGGACAGGGCAACGAGAAGAGGGAGCCCTGTGAGACTTATAGTGGAAATGTATATTGCCAACGGCCATTCTGGAGAAGTGTATTGTGTTTACTAAAGCATCTAAAAAATGAGCTACAGAGCATAGGGCACTTGCACTCATGGGCGTATATCTTGGGAAAAACAAAAATCGAGAGGACACAGGCACCCCAATGTTTACCCCCTCTCTGTTTAAAAGATCCTCGACTAGGATATAACTTAAATGTCTCTGGAGGGAAAAAATGGATAGAGATGTGGTACTTAGGTAGAGTGGAATATTATTCAGCCTGGAAATCAATGAAATATGGCCAGTTGTAACAACTCCGGAGGAGTTACGTATGATCATTCTAAGTGACAGAATTCAAAAAGAAAAAGACACATATCATAAGATATCACTTAAAGGTGGAATCCAAAATGGCTACACATGAAATAAATTACAAAACAAAAACATAGTCAAATATGTAGAAAACACGCATAAGGCTGCTAAACGGGAAAGGTGGGGAGGGGTGAGGCATCATCCAGGAGGTTGAAATTAGCAAAGATACCATTCCAAATACCAAACTGATAATCAACAAGGCCTACACGGTAGCTAAAAGAACTGCACTCAGCACACTCAAGTCACCGGAAAAGAATATATACGACTGGTAAGAATCTGAAAAAGAATTTATTGATGACTCTCTGTACGTGAATCAAGTGGATGTACAGCAGCAAGAAACAGAGCTTTGAAAATCAGCTGTAACCAATATAGTAATAAATTGAAAAAAATAAACGACAGAGAGACAGAGAAAACCTCTTACAACTTTTCCTCAGGGACGGTGATGCAACATGGATTGAACACATCTAGACCCACAGCAGGATGAGACATAAGGCTGGAAACTGTTTGCGCTAAGAGAAATGTGAGGTTGGGTGAGGAAATGCACACCCTTTAAAGTAATACTACCTGGTACCCATTCAATGGGTCCCAAATCTGCAGGTTCAAGGGATCTTCCTACAGCTAAAACATGCATGGAAAACCCAGAGGACTGTACACCATGTGATCGGGAGATGTGTCTAAAATGCACCTCATTTATCCTCTCCTGGTGCTCCTGTTCACCATTCCAGCCATGTTACTTAGAATCTCCCCACTTGGAGAATCAGCACATTTAAACTTCTGTTTCACACATTTTGCAAATTGTGAGGAGGATGAACGGGAAGAGGGGGAACCAATGAGAGAATAGTTGTAGGGGTTTGGACGGGCACATATCACTCTAATTTCCCATTAAGAATAAGAATTAAAGAAAGGCTCAGCCTGCCTCGCCGGAGCCAAAATAGGGCCTGAAGCAATCCTGCGGGTTTGAGGACAGCTCACAAAAGAGCAACTTAAAAAATGGAGCTCAGGGTCACTGCAATTCACAAACCTGCAGAGTTATAAATGAAAACTAATGTCCAAAAATATGTTGAGGTAAGGCAAAGAAGAGGATCTGAATGCAAGACAGAATTGCAAGAAACAGATTTCAAGAGATAGATTGGACTCGTCTTTAATGCACATGAAAAGCGGCAGAATTTCGACAATGATGCAGTTGGCCCAAAAGGGCGTATGCGTTTTTTCCTGATTATATCCAGGAAAAAACGCATACGCACTTTATGGGCAACGAAGCAAGTAAGCAATGCAAATGTGCACAACAAAGAAGTCTCACTTCCCACCGGTCAAAAGGGCCATCCTAAAAAAGTGTAAAATCCAGAAAGGCAGGACAGGTCATGGAGAACAGGGAGCCTTTATACGCTGATGGGCAGTGTGTGAACTGCCGAGAGCCACTCTGGAGAAGTGTATGGTGGTTCCTAAATCATCTAAAAAACAGAGCGACAGAGCATAGGACACTTCCAATCATGGGAGTATATCTAGGGAAGTCTAAAAATCAACAAGACACAAGCACACCACAGTTTAGGGCTACTCTGTTTACAAGAACCTCAACTTCAGTACACCTTAAATATCCCAGGAAAGAGAACAATGGATAAAGAAGATGTGGTACTTATGTACAATGGAATATCTCTTCACCATGAAATCAATGTAATAAGGCTAGTAGAAGGATAAAGAGTGGATTTAGGTCCGATAATACTACTTGAAATAAGTCAAACAGAAAAAGAAACATATCATAAGATATCACTTATAGAGGGAGGGTAAATATGGCTGCACAAGAAATGAATTACAGAACAGAACAGTGTCTCACATTTAGAAAACACACTTATGTCAGCTTAAGGGGAAAGGAGAGGTGGGGTGATGCATAAAACCAGAGTTTGAAATTAGCACAGATACCGTTCAATAAACCAAATAGGTATTAGACAAGATCTACACCTTGCTCAATGAACTGGCCTCAACACACCCTATACACCGCAGAGAAATATATCTGAGTAATAAGAATCTTAAAACCCATGTATTGATATATCTCCATAAGGGAATCAAGTGTGTGCAGAGCGGCACAAACACAGCAGTGAAAATGAGCTAAACCCCATTATAGAAATAAATTTTAAAAAGAAAACGCTGAAACAATGAAAGGGAGAAAAATTCTTACAAAATTCGCTCAGGGGATGTGATGCAACCTGGATTGACCACATATAAACCCACAGCTGGATAAGACATAAGGCTGGACACTTGGGGCTGAGAGGATTGGTGAGCTTTGGTGAGCAACTGCCGAAAGTTTAATGCAATACTTCATGCTACTCAGTCCAAGGGTCCCAACACTCCAGGTTGAAGGGAATCTTCCTACAGCTAAACCATGCTTGGGAAACCCAGCGACTGGTATACCATATGATCGGGAAAGGTTTCTAAAACGCACCTCATTTTTCCTCTCCTGGGGCTGCGGATCGACATTCCAGCCGCTTTACTAACAACATCCCCACATGGAGTCAATGCCTTTAAGTTCTGGTATCGCACAGTCTGCAGTTAGTGTGGAGGATGAATGGGAATAGGGGGAACCAGTGAGAAACAAGCTGTAGCGGTTTCAATGGGCACATGTCACTCTAATGCCACATCAGTAAGAAGAATTAACCAAAGGCACAGCAAGGTGCCCCAGAAGAAAAATAGGGCTTCAAGGAATCCTGTGGTTATGGGGCAAGACCACAAAAATAAGAGCTGAAAAGTGGGGCTAAGGGCCACCGCAATTCAAAAACCTGCAGAGTTATAAAGGCCAACTATTTTCAAAAAATATATTGAGGTAAGGCTATGAAGAGACATTGAAAGCAAGGCAGAATTGCAGGAAACTGATTTCAGGAGGTAGACTGGAATTGCATTGAAAACATATGAAGAGAGTCAGAACCTCGACAATGATGCACTTGGCCAAAAAGGGCGTATGTGTTTTTTCCTGAATATATTCAGGAAAAAACGCATACACACTTTTTGGCCAACCAAGCAAGCTTGCAAAGGAAATGTGCACTACAATGAAGTCTCACTTCCACCTGGTCAAAAGGGCCATCTGAAAAAAGTGTAAAATCCATAAAAGCACGACAGGGCATGCAGAACTGGGAGCCTTCTTATGCTGATGGGCGGGATGTAAATAGCCAACAGCCACTCTGGAGAAGTGTATGGTGTTTCCTGAAACATCTAAAAAACAAAGCAACAGAGCCTAGGGCACTTCCACTTATGGTCCTATAGATTAGGGAAATTAAAATTAAAAAGACACAGCCACCCGAAAGTTTGGGACGGCTCTGTTTACAAGAACATCGTTTACGGTACAAGTTCAATATCGCAGAAAGTGAAAAATGGATAAAGAAGTTGTGGTACTTACATACAAGGCAATATAACTCAGCAATGAAATCTATGTCATCAGGCCCTTAGCAGCACAATGAGTGGATTCAGGTATGATGATTCTAACTGAAATAAGACACACAGAAAAAGAAACATCATAAGATATCAGTAATACACGGAATGTAAACTTGGCTACACAGGAACTGAATTACAGAACAGAACAGGGTCTCCAATTTAGAAAACCAACTTATGCTTGCTTAAGGGTAAAGGTGAGTTGGGGTGCTGCATAAAACCAGAGATTGAAATGAGCACAGATAAAGTTCCTTAAGCCAAATATGGAATAGACAAGAGCTACTCCTTGCTCAACGAAATGGACTCAACACCCCATATTAAACGCCTAAGAATATACCTGCCTAGTAAGAATCTTAAAACATATGGATGGCTATGTCTGAAAGAGAATCAAGCGTGTGTACAGGGGCATAAACGCAGCAGTGATAGGATTGGAGAGGTTCGGTGAGCAAATGAAGACCCTTTGAAGTCATATTGCATGGTACCCATTCCACGGGTTTCAACTACCCAGGTTTAAGGTATTCTTCCTTCAGCTAAAACATGCATGTGGAACCTAGAGTATGATCAACCATGTGATCGGGAGACGTGTTCAAATATGTCTCAGTTTTCCTCCCCTGGTACTCGTGTGCAACATTCCAGACGCTTTACTAACACTCTCCCGACTTGGAGAGTCAGTCCCTTTAACCTCCTGTTTGGCCCAGTTTGCAATTTCTGCGGAAGATGAACAGGAATAGGGAGAACCAATTAGAGACTAGCTGGAGGTGTCTGGACGGACAAATTTAACTCTCATTTCCCACCAGGAAGAGGAATATAACCAAAGGCTCAGCGTGCCGTGCCGGAACCAGATTAGGGCCTGAAGCCATCCTGCGGTGTTGCGGCCAGCTCACAAGAAAGCGAGTTGAAGAAAGGAGCTCAGGGACACTGTAATTCACAAACCTGCAGAGTTATAAATGACAGCTATCGTCCAAAAATATACTGAAGTAAGGCTGCCAAAAGGAGTTGAAGCGGGGCAGAATTGCAGGAAACCGATTTCAGGATGTAGACTGGAATTGCATTGAAAGCATAGGAAAAGAGGCAGAAGGTCCACAAGAATGCACTTGGCCAAAAAGGGCGTATGCATTTTTTCCTGAATATATTCAGGAAAAAACGTATACGCACTTCTTGGCCAACCAAGCAAGCTTGCAAAGGAAATCTGCACTACAATGAAGTCTCACTTCTCCCCGGTCAAAAGGGCCATCTGAAAAAAGTGTAAAATCCAGAAAGGCAGGACAGGCCATGGAGAACTGGGAACCTTGTTATGCTGATGGGCGGGATGTAAATTGCCAACAGCCACTGGGGAGAAGTGTATGGTGTTTCCTGAAACATCTAAAATACAAAGCAACAGAGCCTAGGGCACTTCCACTTATGGTCCTATAGCTTAGGGAAATTAAAATCAAAAAGACACAGCCACCCCAAAGTTTGCGACACCTCTGTTTACAAGAACCTCGTTTACCGTACAAGTTCAATATCACAGAAAGTGAAAAATGGATAAACAACTTGTGGTACTTACGTACAATGCAGTATCACTCAGCAATGAAATCTATGTCATCAGGCCCTTAGCAGCATAATGAGTGGATTCAGGTACGTTGATTCTAACTGAAGTAAGTCACACAGAAAAAGCATCATCATAAGATATCAGTAATACACGGAATGTAAACTTGGCTACACAGGAACTGAATTCCAAAACAGAACAGGGTCTCAAATTTAGAAAACCAACTTATGCTTGCTTAAGGGGAAAGGTGAGTTGGGGTGCTGCATAAAACCAGAGATTGAAATGAGCACAGATAAAGTTCCTTAAGCCAAATATGGAATAGACAAGAGCTACTCCTTGCTCAACGAAATGGACTCAACACCGCATATTAAACTCCTAAGAATGTACCTGACTAGTAAGTATCTTAAAACCTATGGATTGCTATGTCTCCAAAAGAGAATCAAGCGTGTGTACAGGGGCATAAACGCAGCAGTGATAGGATTGGAGAGGTTCGGTGAGCAAATGAAGACCCTTTGAAGTCATATTGCATGGTACCCATTCCACGGGTTTCAACTACCCAGGTTTAAGGTATTCTTCCTTCAGCTAAAACATGCATGTGGAACCTAGAGTATGATCAACCATGTGATCGGGAGACGTGTTCAAATATGTCTCAGTTTTCGTACCCTGGTACTTCGGTGCAACATTCCAGACGCTTTACAAACATTCTCCCGACTTGGAGAGTCAGTCCCTAAACCTCCTGTTTGCCCAGTTTGCAATTTCTGCGGAAGATGAACAGGAATAGCGAGAACCAATGAGAGACTAGCTGGAGGTGTCTGGACGGGCAAATTTAACTCTCATTTCCCACCAGGAAGAGGAGTTAACCAAAGGCACAGCGTGCCGTGCCGGAACCAGATTAAGGCCTGAAGCCATCCTGCAGTGTTGCGGCCAGGTCACAAGAAAGCGAGTTGAAGAAAGGAGCTCAGGGGCACTGTAATTCACAAACCTGCAGAGTTATAAATGACAGCTATCGTCCGAAAATATACTGAAGTAAGGCTGCCAAGAGGACTTGAAAGCGGGGCAGAATTGCAGGAAACCGATTTCAGGAGGTAGACTGGAATTGCATTGAAAGCATAGGAAAAGAGGCAGAACGTCCACAATGATGCACTTGGCCAAAAAGGGCGTATGCGTTTTTTCCTGAATATATTCAGGAAAAAACGCATACGCCCTTTTTGGCCAACCAAGCAAGCTTGCAAAGGAAATCTGCACTACAAAGAAGTCTCACTTCCCCCCGGTCAAAAGGGCCATCTGAAAAAAGTGTAAAATCCAGAAAGGCAGGACAGGCCATGGAAAACTGGGAGCCTTGTTATGCTGATGGGCGGGATGTACATTGCCAACAGACACTCGGGAGAAGTGTATGGTGTTTCCTGAAACATCTAAAAAACAAAGCAACAGAGCCTAGGGCACTTCCACTTATGGTCCTATAGCTTAGGGAAATTAAAATCAAAAAGACACAGCCACCCCAATGTTTGGGACGCCTCTGTTTACAAGAACCTCGTTTACAGTACAAGTTCAACATCGCAGAAAGTGAAAAATGGATAAAGAAGTTGTGGTATTTACTTACAAAGCAATATCACTCAGCAATGAAATCTATGTCATCAGGCCCTTAGCAGCACAATGAGTGGATTCAGGTATGATGATTCTAACTGAAATAAGTCACACAGAAAAAGAAACATCATAAGCTATCAGTAATAAATGGAATGTAAACTTGGCTACACAGGAACAGAATTACAGAACAGAACAGGGTCTCAAATTTAGAAAACCAACTTATGCTTGCTTAAGGGGAAAGGTGAGTTGGGCTGCTGCATAAAACCAGAGATCGAAATGAGCACAGATAAACTTCCTTAAGCCAAATATGGAATAGACAAGAGCTACTCCTTGCTCAACGAAATGGACTCAACACCGCATATTAAACGCCTAAGAATGTACCTGACTCTTAAGTATCTTAAAACCTATGGATTGCTATGTCTCCGAAAGAGAATCAAGCATGTGTACAGGGACATAAACGCAGCAGTGATAGGATTGGAGAGGTTCGGTGAGCAAATGAAGACCCTTTGAAGTCATATTGCATGGTACCCATTCCACGGGTTTCAACTACCCAGGTTTAAGGTATTCTTCCTTCAGCTAAAACATGCATGTGGAACCTAGAGTATGATCAACAATGTGATCGGGAGACGTGTTCAAATATGTCTCAGTTTTCGTACCCTGGTACTCGGGTGCAACATTCCAGACGCTTTACTAACACTCTCCCGACTTGGAGAGTCAGTCCCTTTAACCTCCTGTTTGGCCCAGTTTGCAATTTCTGCGGAAGATGAACAGGAATAGCGAGAACCAATGAGAGACTAGCTGGAGGTGTCTGGACGGGCAAATTTAACTCTCATTTCCCACCAGGAAGCGGAATTAACCAAAGGCTCAGCGTGCCGTGCCGGAACCAGATTAGGGCCTGAAGCCATCCTGCGGTGTTGCGGCCAGCTCACAAGAAAGCGAGTTGAAGAAAGGAGCTCAGGGGCACTGTAATTCACAAACCTGCAGAGTTATAAATGACAGCTATCGTCCAAAAATATACTGAAGTAAGGCTGCCAAGAGGACTTGAAAGCGGGGCAGAATTGCAGGAAACCGATTTCAGGAGGTAGACTGGAATTGCATTGAAAGCATAGGAAAAGAGGCAGAACGTCCACAATGATGCACTTGGCCAAAAAGGGTGTATGCGTTTTTTCCTGAATATATTCAGGAAAAAACGCATAAGCCCTTTTTGGCCAACCAAGCAAGCTTGCAAAGGAAATCTGCACTACAATTTAGTCTCACTTCCCCACGGTCAAAAGGGTCATCTGAAAAAAGTGTAAAATCCAGAAAGGCAGGACAGGCCATGGAGAACTGGGAGCCTTGTTATGCTGATGGGCGGGATGTAAATTGCCAACAGACACTCGGGAGAAGTGTATGGTGTTTCCTGAAACATCTAAAAAACAAAGCAACAGAGCCTAGGGCACTTCCACTTATGGTCCTATAGCTTAGGGAAATTAAAATCAAAAAGACACAGCCACCCCAAAGTTTGGGACGCCTCTGTTTACAAGAACCTCTTTTACCGTACAAGTTCAACATCGCAGAAAGTGAAAAATGGATAAAGAAGTTGTGGTATTTACTTACAAAGCAATATCACTCAGCAATGAAATCTATGTCATCAGGCCCTTAGCAGCACAATGAGTGGATTCAGGTATGATGATTCTAACTGAAATAAGTCACACAGAAAAAGAAACATCATAAGATATCAGTAATACACGGAATGTAAACTTGGCTACACAGGAACTGAATTACAGAACAGAACAGGGTCTCAAATTTAGAAAACCAACTTATGCTTGCTTAAGGGTAAAGGTGAGTTGGGGTGCTGCATAAAACCAGAGATTGAAATGAGCACAGATAAAGTTCCTTAAGCCAAATATGGAATAGACAAGAGCTACTCCTTGCTCAACGAAATGGACTCAACACCGCATATTAAGTGCCTAAGAATGTACCTGACTAGTAAGTATCTTAAAACCTATGGATTGCTATGTCTCTGAAAGAGAATCAAGCATGTGTACAGGGGCATAAACACAGCAGTGATAGGATTGGAGAGGTTCGGTGAGCAAATGAAGACCCTTTGAAGTCATATTGCATGGTACCCATTCCACGGGTTTCAACTATCCAGGTTTAAGGTATTCTTCCTTCAGCTAAAACATGCATGTGGAACCTAGAGTATGATCAAACATGTGATCGGGAGATGTGTTCAAATATGTCTCAGTTTTCGTACCCTGGTACTCGGGTGCAACATTCCAGACGCTTTACTAACACTCTCCCGACTTGGAGAGTCAGTCCCTTTAACCTCCTGTTTGGCCCAGTTTGCAATTTCTGCGGAAGATGAACAGGAATAGCGAGAACCAATGAGAGACTAGCTGGAGGTGTCTGGACTGGCAAATTTAACTCTCATTTCCCACCAGGAAGCGGAATTAACCAAAGGCTCAGCGTGCCGTGCCGGAACCAGATTAGGGCCTGAAGCCATCCTGCGGTGTTGCGGCCAGCTCAAAAGAAAGCGAGTTGAAGAAAGGAGCTCAGGGGCACTGTAATTCACAAACCTGCAGAGTTATAAATGACAGCTATCGTCCAAAAATATACTGAAGTAAGGCTGCCAAGAGCACTTGAAAGCGGGGCAGAATTGCAGGAAACCGATTTCAGGAGGTAGACTGGAATTGCATTGAAAGCATAGGAAAAGAGGCAGAACGTCCACAATGATGCACTTGGCCAAAAAGGGCGTATGCGTTTTTTCCTGAATATATTCAGGAAAAAACGCATACGCCCTTTTTGGCCAACCAAGCAAGCTTGCAAAGGAAATCTGCACTACAATGAAGTCTGACTTCCCCCCGGTCAAAAGGGCCATCTGAAAAAAGTGTAAAATCCAGAAAGGCAGGACAGGCCATGGAGAACTGGGAGCCTTGTTATGCTGATGGGCGGGATGTAAATTGCCAACAGACACTCGGGAGAAGTGTATGGTGTTTCCTGAAACATCTAAGAAACAAAGCAACAGAGCCTAGGGCACTTCCACTTATGGTCCTATAGCTTAGGGAAATTAAAATCAAAAAGACACAGCCACCCCAATTTGGGACGCCTCTGTTTACAAGAACCTCGTTTACCATACAAGTTCAATATCACAGAAAGTGAAAAATGGATAAAGAACTTGTGGTACTTACGTACAATGCAGTATCACTCAGCAATGAAATCTATGTCATCAGGCCTGTAGCAGCATAATGAGTGGATTCAGGTACGATGATTCTAACTGAAATAAGTCACACAGAAAAAGAAACATCATAAGATATCAGTAATACACGGAATGTAAACTTGGCTACACAGGAACTGAATTACAGAACAGAACAGGGTCTCAAATTTAGAAAACCAACTTATGCTTGTTTAAGGGGAAAGGTGAGTTGGGGTGCTGCATAAAACCAGAGATTGAAATGAGCACAGATAAAGTTCCTTAAGCCAAATATGGAATAGACAAGAGCTACTCCTTGCTCAACGAAATGGACTCAACACCGCATATTAAACGCCTAAGAATGTACCTGACTAGTAAGTATCTTAAAACCTATGGATTGCTATGTCTCCGAAAGAGAATCAAGCATGTGTACAGGGGCATAAACGCAGCAGTGATAGGATTGGAGAGGTTCGGTTAGCAAATGAAGACCCTTTGAAGTCATATTGCATGGTACCCATTCCACGGGTTTCAACTACCCAGGTTTAAGGTATTCTTCCTTCAGCTAAAACATGCATGTGGAACCTAGAGTATGATCAACCATGTGATCGGGAGACGTGTTCAAATATGTCTCAGTTTTCGTACCCTGGTACTCGGGTGCAACATTCCAGACGCTTTAGTAACACTCTCCCGACTTGGAGAGTCAGTCCCTTTAACCTCCTGTTTGGCCCAGTTTGCAATTTCTGCGGAAGATGAACAGGAATAGCGAGAACCAATGAGAGACTAGCTGGAGGTGTCTGGACGGGCAAATTTAACTCTCATTTCCCACCAGGAAGAGGAAATAACCAAAGGCTCAGCGTGCCGTGCCGGAACCAGATTAGGGCCTGAAGCCATCCTGCGGTGTTGCGGCCAGCTCACAAGAAAACGAGTTGAAGAAAGGAGCTCAGGGGCACTGTAATTCACAAACCTGCAGAGTTATAAATGACAACTATCGTCCAAAAATATACTGAAGTAAGGCTGCCAAGAGGACTTGAAAGCGGGGCAGAATTGCAGGAAACCGATTTCAGGAG
This sequence comes from Globicephala melas, assembly GCF_963455315.2. Classification (NCBI taxonomy): domain Eukaryota; kingdom Metazoa; phylum Chordata; class Mammalia; order Artiodactyla; family Delphinidae; genus Globicephala; species Globicephala melas. The sequence goes on along the minus strand of NW_027207279.1, from coordinate 109,076 downwards.
GTAGACTGGAATTGCATTGAAAGCATAGGAAAAGAGGCAGAACGTCCACAATGATGCACTTGGCCAAAAAGGGCGTATGCGTTTTTTCCTGAATATATTCAGGAAAAAACGCATACGCCCTTTTTGGCCAACCAAGCAAGCTTGCAAAGGAAATCTGCACTACAATGAAGTCTCACTTCCCCTCGGTCAAAAGGGCCATCTGAAAAAAGTGTAAAATTCAGAAAGGCAGGACAGGCCATGGAGAACTGGGAGCCTTGTTATGCTGATGGGCGGGATGTAAATTGCCAACAGACACTCGGGAGAAGTGTATGGTGTTTCCTGAACCATCTGAAAAACAAAGCAACAGAGCCTAGGGCACTTCCACTTATGGTCCTATAGCTTAGGGAAATTAAAATAAAAAAGACACAGCCACCCCGAAGTTTGGAACGGCTCTGTTTACAAGAACCTCGTTTACCATACAAGTTCAACATCGCAGAAAGTGAAAAATGGATAAAGAAGTTGTGGTATTTACTTACAAAGCAATATCACTCAGCAATGAAATCTATGTCATCAGGCCCGTAGCAGCACAATGAGTGGATTCAGGTATGATGATTCTAACTGAAATAAGTCACACAGAAAAAGAAGCATCATAAGATATCAGTAATACACGGAATGTAAACTTGGCTACACAGGAACTGAATTACAGAACAGAACAGGGTCTCAAATTTAGAAAACCAACTTATGCTTGCTTAAGGGGAAAGGTGAGTTGGGCTGCTGCATAAAACCAGAGATCGAAATGAGCACAGATAAACTTCCTTAAGCCAAATATGGAATAGACAAGAGCTACTCCTTGCTCAACGAAATGGACTCAACACCGCATATTAAACGCCTAAGAATGTACCTGACTCTTAAGTATCTTAAAACCTATGGATTGCTATGTCTCCGAAAGAGAATCAAGCATGTGTACAGGGACATAAACGCAGCAGTGATAGGATTGGAGAGGTTCGGTGAGCAAATGAAGACCCTTTGAAGTCATATTGCATGGTACCCATTCCACGGGTTTCAACTACCCAGGTTTAAGGTATTCTTCCTTCAGCTAAAACATGCATGTGGAACCTAGAGTATGATCAACAATGTGATCGGGAGACGTGTTCAAATATGTCTCAGTTTTCGTACCCTGGTACTCGGGTGCAACATTCCAGACGCTTTACTAACACTCTCCCGACTTGGAGAGTCAGTCCCTTTAACCTCCTGTTTGGCCCAGTTTGCAATTTCTGCGGAAGATGAACAGGAATAGCGAGAACCAATGAGAGACTAGCTGGAGGTGTCTGGACGGGCAAATTTAACTCTCATTTCCCACCAGGAAGCGGAATTAACCAAAGGCTCAGCGTGCCGTGCCGGAACCAGATTAGGGCCTGAAGCCATCCTGCGGTGTTGCGGCCAGCTCACAAGAAAGCGAGTTGAAGAAAGGAGCTCAGGGGCACTGTAATTCACAAACCTGCAGAGTTATAAATGACAACTATCGTCCAAAAATATACTGAAGTAAGGCTGCCAAGAGGACTTGAAAGCGGGGCAGAATTGCAGGAAACCTATTTCAGGAGGTAGACTGGAATTGCATTGAAAGCATAGGAAAAGAGGCAGAACGTCCACAATGATGCACTTGGCCAAAAAGGGTGTATGCGTTTTTTCCTGAATATATTCAGGAAAAAACGCATAAGCCCTTTTTGGCCAACCAAGCAAGCTTGCAAAGGAAATCTGCACAACAATTTAGTCTCACTTCCCCCCGGTCAAAAGGGTCATCTGAAAAAAGTGTAAAATCCAGAAAGGCAGGACAGGCCATGGAGAACTGGGAGCCTTGTTATGCTGATGGGCGGGATGTAAATTGCCAACAGACACTCGGGAGAAGTGTATGGTGTTTCCTGAAACATCTAAGAAACAAAGCAACAGAGCCTAGGGCACTTCCACTTATGGTCCTATAGCTTAGGGAAATTAAAATCAAAAAGACACAGCCACCCCAAAGTTTGGGACGCCTCTGTTTACAAGAACCTCGTTTACCGTACACGTTCAACATCGCAGAAAGTGAAAAATGGATAAAGAAGTTGTGGTATTTACTTACAAAGCAATATCACTCAGCAATGAAATCTATGTCATCAGGCCCTTAGCAGCACAATGAGTGGATTCAGGTATGATGATTCTAACTGAAATAAGTCACACAGAAAAAGAAACATCATAAGATATCACTAATACACGGAATGTAAACTTGGCTACACAGGAACTGAATTCCAAAACAGAACAGGGTCTCAAATTTAGAAAACCAACTTATGCTTGCTTAAGGGGAAAGGTGAGTTGGGGTGCTGCATAAAACCAGAGATTGAAATGAGCACAGATAACGTTCTATAAGGCAAATATGGAATAGACAAGAGCTACTCCTTGCTCAACGAAATGGACTCAACACCCCATATTCAACGCCTAGGAATATACCTGCCTAGTAAGAATCATAAAAGCAATGGATTTATATATCTCTGTAAGAGAATCAAGAGTGTGTACAGCGGCATTAAAGCAGTGAAAATCAGCTAAATCCCATATTAAAAATAAATTTCTTAAACAAAACACAATGACAGTGAAATAGAGAGCAATACTTAAGTAATTCATTCAAGGCTTCTGATGCAACCTGCATTTACCATATCTACACCCAGAGCTGGGTGACACATAAGGCTGGACACTTGGGGCTCATAAGATTGGTGAGGTTCGGTGAGCAAATGCAGACCCTTTGAAGTCATATTGCATGGTACCCATTCCATGGGTCTCAACTCTCCAGGTTTAAGGGATTCTTCCTTTAGCTAAAACATGCATGTGGAACCCAGAGTATGATCCACCGTGTAATCGAGAAACGTGTTCAAATGTGTCTCACTTTTCGTTCCCTGGTACTCGGGTGCAACATTCCAGACACTTTACTAACACTCTCCCGACTTGGAGAGTCAGTCCCTTTAACCTCCTGTTTGGCTCAGTTTGCAATTTCTGCGGAAGATGAACAGGAATAGGGAGAACCAATGAGAGACTAGCTGGAGGTGTCTGGACGGGCAAATTTAACTCTCATTTCCCACAGGGAACAGGAATAAACCAAAGGCTCAGCATGCCGTGCCGGAACCAGATTAGGGCCTGAAGCAATCCTGCGGTGTTGTGGCCAGCTCAAAAGAAAGCGAGTTGAAGAAAGGAGCTCAGGGGCACTGTAATTCACAAACCTGCAGATTTATAAATGACAGCTATTGTCCGAAAATATACTGAAGTAGGGCTGCCAAGAGGACTTGAATGCGGGGCAGAATTGCAGGAAACCGATTTCAGGAGGAATCGGAATTGGATTGCATTTAAAACACAGGAAAAGAGGAAGAACTTCGACAATGATGCACTTGGTCAAAAAGGGCGTATGTGTTTTTTCCTGAATATATTCAGGAAAAAACGCATACGCCCTTTTTGGCCAACCAAGCAAGCTTGCAAAGGAAATCTGCACTACAATGAAGTCTCACTTCCCCCCGGTCAAAAGGGCCATCTGAAAAAAGTGTAAAATCCAGAAAGGCAGAACAGGCCACGGAGAACTGGGAGCCTTGTTATGCTGATGGGCGGGATGTAAATTCCCAACAGCCGCTCTGTAGAAGTGTATGGTGTTTCCTGAAACATCTAAAAAACAAAGCAACAGAGCCTAGGGCACTTCCACTTATGGTCCTATAGCTTAGGGAAATTAAAATCAAAAAGACACAGCCACCCCAAAATTTGGGACGGCTCTTTTTACAGGAATCTCTTCTGCGGCACAAGTTAAATATCCCAGAGAGCAAATAATGGATAAAGAAGTTGCGGTACTTATGTACAACAGAATACCACTCAGCAATGAAATCTATGTCACCAGGCCCGTACCAGCATAATGAGTGGATTGAGGCACGATGATTCTAAGTGAAATAAGTCACACAGAAAAAGAAACATCATAAGGTATCACTAATACACGGAATGTGAACTTGGCTACACATGAACTGAATTACAAAACAGAACAGGGTCTCAAATTTAGAAAACCAACTTATGCTTGCTTAAGGGGGAAGGTGAGTTGGGGTGCTGCATAAAAGCAGAGTTTGAAATTAGCACAGATACCGTTCCATAAGCCAAATATGTAATAGACAAGGCCTACCCCTTGCTCAACGAAATGGATTCAACAATGAGGTATCACCTCACACCTGGTAGAATAAGCATCATAGAAAATCTACAAACAAAAAATGCTGGAAAGGGTGTGGAGAAAAGGAACCCTCTTCCACTATTGTTGGGAATATAAATTGATACAGTCATTATGGAGAACAATATGGAATTTCTTAAGAAACTAACAATAGAATTACCATATGATACAGCAATCCCAGTACTGGACATATACCCAGACAAAACCATAAATCAAAAAGAGTCATTCACCGCAATGCTCATTGCATCACTATTTACAATATCGAGGTAATGGAAGCAACCTAAATGCCCACAGACAGACGAATGCATAAAGCTGTGGTACATATATAAAATGGAATATTACTAAGCCATGAAAAGGAATGAAATTGGGTCATTTGTAGAGACGTCGATGGATCTAGAGACTGTCATACAGAGTGAAGTAAGTCAGAAAGAGAAAAACAAATCTTGTATATTCATGCATATATGTGGAACCTAGAAAAACTGTACAGATTAACCATTTTGCAAGGCATAAATAGAGCAACAGATGTAGACAACAAACGTATGGACAACAAGGGGGGAAAGCTGTTGGGGGGGTGGTGGTGGGAGGAGTTGAGAGACTGGGATTGGCATGTATACATTTATATGTATAAAATAGATAACCAATAAGAACCTGCTGTATAAAAATATAAAATAAAATTCAAAATTAAAAAGAAATAAAATTTAAAAAATAAAACAGAAAAAACAATTATTCCCTGCACATACATGTATTTATATGAATAAATTATTTCCATGCTTATATCTGTAAATACAAAAAAGAGGAATAAAATCTACCTTGAACCAAAAACGAAAAAGAGAAAAAAACACAGAACCCACCAGTTACACAGAGGAAAACCGTATCAGGGTACTTGCTCCAGTTGTAAACAATTCTGAAGTTGGTCAGTGGTGGGGAATCGTCTCCCATTCAGCCAGCAGCCCCCACGCAACAAGCGTCCTCATTGCAAAGCTGGGACACCGTGCCGAGGCATCTGTGAGTAAACGTGAGCTGAGCCCCAGGCCAGTTGCTGCTGAACTATTCCCACCCGTCCCAGGTAAAACACCTGAATATATACAAGGACTTGAAAGCCTAGAGGAAGGGCCATAGAGCCACACGAGTGACAGCATGCCGGCCGACTTGGTGCCTGCAGGCCAGCCAGGATGGTCCTGGCCCTGGGTGCTCTTCTGGAAGATTTCCATTTCCCTGCCTGAGATACCCGTCCTGTCCCTGCCCCCACTGCTTTTTTCCTTCCTCACCTCTGCCCAGGGAGAAATTCCAGCAGCAGGTATGGGTGACACATCCTCTTCTTTAGCAGGTGGCAACCTGGCAACTGCTGCAGAAAGTCCAGCAGAGCCCCACTCACACTGGGCCACCCACAAAGCCGTGGCCTCTCACTCCCTCCCACCAGCCCAGCCCCGAGACTGCTGACAGGGCAGAGAAAATGGCGTCAGGCACGGCTGCAGGGGCTCTTGCTGCCTGGAGTGGTATTTATATTGATCTCAACCCAGGCACACCTGGGGAGGGCTGGCCGGCACGGTAAGGCTGCCCAGGTCAGCCAATCATCACCCCTCAGGGGCTCACAGTTGCAGAAAATGGAACTTGCTGAACCGGCCAGGTCCAAGGAACAGGTGTGGGCTCCTGAGAGTCAGGATAGACAAGGGACTGCAGCTTTGGCTTGTTTTCTAATCATTTTATCTGGCCCATGAGTGGGAGACAACTTCAAGAAAACCCTCTCCTAATGAGAGGAACCCAGGAGTCAGGGAGAGGAGGGGTGGGTGGTGGTTGGAGACAGAGGCCTGGTGCCCCGGGTGCAGTGGAAGTCTCTGGAAGACCAGGTGGAGGGAGGCCTCACGGAGTGATGCCCAGGGTCACAGACCTGTCGCAGCTGCTGTTTGTTAGTTCAAGTCCTGCTCTGAGGTGCTCTGTGTCAGCTCTGAGCGACAGGTGAACTGGGGGTGCTCTGCAATGAGGGCTATGTGCACGGTTCCTGTGTGCCCAGCCCTGCCACGGTACCTGCAAGGGTAGCTCTGTATCCTGGGAGGGGCCTGATCACAAGAGCCCCGTGGGCTGGGGTGGGGGTGGGGTACCTGCCCAGGTGAGCTCCATATTCTGCGATTGGTCTGACCACGAGAGCCCCATGGGCTGCTGGGGACCTGGTAAAGGATGTCAGGACAGTCAGTGAAGCCACCGAGGATATACCTCCAGTTGCTCCTAATTCCTACACCCTGCTGGTCATTCTACCAACCACCAGGACATGGTATTCTGTATTAGTCTTCAATGATGCCTTCTTTTGTATTCCATTAGTCCCAGAGTCACAAGAAATTTTGGCTTGTGAGTGGCAGGACTCAACATACAACTAAAACAATACTTCCGGGCCGTCTGGCCCCAAGGGTGCAAAAATTCCCACACCGTCTTTGGGGAAAGCTTAGCTAAAGACCTAAAAGTTCTACCTCTGGAAAAGGAAACCCTCCTTCAATATGCAGACGACATTCTGATCGCCAGCCCTACTAAGGAGGCCTCTGAACTACCAAGCCAATAAAGGATAGAAGTTGTCCAAGAAAAAGCTCAAATATCACAGACTGCGGTGACCTGCCTGGGCTTCATTCTCACACAAGGTCAGAGAAGCCCATCCCAGGAAAGGGAAGAAACCATTTTCAGCCTTACCCCTTTCTAAAACTAGAAGACAGCTTAGGGGTTCCTGCGGAGGCCAGGGTTTGCTGCTTCTGGATCCCTAACTACAGTCTACTAGCTGGGCCTCTATATGAAACACTGAAAGGAAAAGATGATGATCCTTTTGAATAGAATCCAGAAGTGGCCTTTCAAGAATGGAAAGAGCAGTCAATTCAGACCCTTGCCCTGGAACTCCCTAATTTAGATAAACCCTTTGACCTTTACATTCCCGGTGAAAGGTGAATCGCCATTGGAGAATTAGTGCAAAAACTGGGACCACTTGAAATGGAACAATGCAAGAATGCCATCCAGGTAGGATAAACTACGGTCACTAAGGAGCTTGGCCCACTGCCACATCTGGCCAAGATACTGGCGGTATCTAAAAACCTGGAAATCAGCAGCCCAAAAGGCCACCTCCCTCCTACGGGAAAAGGACCCCACGTGGTGATCTTAACCACCAACCATGCCCTGAAGTTGCAGGGTTCGCTCCGTGGGCACACCGACCTCGAGTGAGGAGGCCCTCCAACTCCAACATCCAGAGAGATAACCGGGGGCAACAGGGCACCATGACGACTCGTGTGAACATCACTTGACCTGGAGTTTCTCTCATAAAACAACAAGAGTGTGTCCCAAAAGAGTAGACTACTGCTTGCAGGACTTACTGCACCCAGAGGGGAGCTAATAATCTTGGCGGGGGAACAGTATACCACACTGTCACCATAGAAAAGCCTACAGACACCGTGATGATGGTGGCCAATAAGACCAGCTGGACTCCTGTTTACTTCAAAAGGCTGTTGACTCAGTAGCCATCATGGTCCTTATCACCACTGACCCTGGACTGTCTGGGAGTTGAGCGGGCAGGGCTCTGACACCTGGTGCTGTTTGTACGTTAATTCAGGGGCCTAATTGAAGAAAGCGCAGACTACTGGTCAGAGCATCTAGGCTGGCAGAAACGGTCAGCCTAAGGTGGCCGAACAAATGTGGGGCGGGGTGAAACTGGCCCCCACAGCGTCTCTGCACATCTCTTTCCTGGACCCTTAAAGGTCATTAGAATCTATAACACTTCCAATGCTGGTGCTCAGGTGGACGAGCAGGGAGGCAGGGGTCCTGGGGACAATCAACGTCACCGGGAGGCTGCTGGGGAGAAGCTCTGACCCTCGCCCCAGGGTATGAGGGCTCCCAACTCAGCACTCAGCAGTTACAGAAGAAGGGTCTGCACCCTCAGCACTCCAAGAATGAGGAACGGGACAAAAGGCAGAGGAGGGGTTTGTCCCCAGCAAAGCCCATTAAAAATCCCTGGGAGATAAAAATAGAATCTGGGCAATAAAGTCAAGTCTAACCTTTTTTATCCTTTGTGCTTTGTCTAATTTCACGTGCTCCTAGGGTCCCGCATGCAGAGGTTCCACACCCGGCACTTCAGACCAGATTTCCTAGTGCAGAATGGCTGGGTCGACACCTCAGCTCCTGGGGCCCAGTGCAGACTCCACGATATAGAGCCTGAGCTACAGCCAACCCGGCCCTCGAGAGCTCTGCCGCCTCCCTCCCTCCCACTGACTCTGACAGGATCTCTACACAGCAGCCCAGCCCACAGCCCACGGGGTAGTGCATGCTCTCACCTCTCCATTCTCTGATCAAAATATAAAGTTTCCTTTGCTTGTGAACCAAACTCAGTCTCGATCTGTTGGCCCCAATGACACTGGGCAGGGGGACACTTGTTGGGGTCCACTCTGGAGGATCAGTAACAGAAATTGAGACTATTGTAACCTCAATGAACAGATGTGTGAGCCAAACTGTAGTTAACATAGAACAGTGTATAAGGCTCGGGTAAAATAAGATGTTTCTAACACTTCCATTTGATATTTCCATCACTTTTTATAAGCAAGTTCAGTGAAAAGGTTTGTCTTATTCGTCAGGTCAATATTAGAGAAACGAAGTGATTTCTTTCCAAGGATGTACATCTAATAATCTTGGTTAAACCTTCAATCTTGTTTTAAATGCTTTTCCATTGAAAATGATACCTCTCTTTCAGCTCCCCCATTTCTGAGAAGTATAAAATCTTATAATTTATTATTACCAAAGGGGAAAGGTGGGAGGAGGGATAAATTAACAGTTTGGAATTAACACATACACACTGCTATGTATAAAATAGATCATCAACAAGGAACTACTGTATAGCACAGGGAACTACACTCAACATTTTGCAATAACCTATAAGGGGAAATAATCTGAAAAAGAATAGATATTTTTATTGACATCATCTATCAATGATAGTTAAAGTGTAGCCTAAGGGAAGCTGGTGGTGAGTGCTTCTGACCCTGAAGACTTCAATCATCTAAAGTTTGGACTCTGCCTACTTCCCAAGGCCCTTAATGAACATATGTGTAGCCGTAGCTTAAAAACTTCCCCAGTTTGGGTTTCGGGGAGACACTGATTTTGAAAAAGCCCTGGTGTTCTCCTTACATGAATGGGACTCTTCCTACTGCTAAAACATGTCTGTCACACCCAGAGGATGGTATACCGTCTGATCGGGAAGAGTTTGGAAAAGGCATCTCATCTCCTCATCTCCTGGTGCTCGGGTTCACCCCTCCAGCGTCTTTACTAACAGTCTCCCCACTTGGAGATGTCAGCACTGTCAACATCCTGTTGCGTACAGTTTGGAATTTGTCCAGAGGATGAAGCGGAAGGATGAGGAACAATGAGAGACAAGTCCTAGGTGTTCAGACAGGCACATGTCACTCTAATTTCCAATCAGGAAGACGAATTGACCAAAGGCTAGGGTTGCCCATGGAAACAGTATAGGGCTTGAGGAAATCCCGCTGCTTTGTGGCCAGTTCCCATAAACACAAGTTGAACAATGGAACTCAGGGGCAGTAAAATTCACAAAACTGCAGAGTTGAAAATATCCATCACTGAAAAATGTCTTGAGGAAAGTCAGAGAAAAGGACTTGTAAGCAAGGGAGAATGGCAGGAAAGGGATTTGAGGAGGTAGAAAGGACTCGCCATTAAGCACAAGAAAAGGAGCTGAACATTGCCAACATTGCCAACATTGCAGTTGGCCAAAAAGGGTGTATGCGTTTTTTTCTGTATATATTCAAGAAAAGGGCATACACTTTTTTAGCCAACCAAACAGGTGGGCACTGGAAGTCAATACTACAAAAGATATCACTTCGCATCAGTCAGAAGAGCCATCCTCATAAAGCGTAAACAACAGAAATGCAGGACAGGGCAACGAGAAGAGGGAGCCCTGTGAGACTTATAGTGGAAATGTATATTGCCAACGGCCATTCTGGAGAAGTGTATTGTGTTTACTAAAGCATCTAAAAAATGAGCTACAGAGCATAGGGCACTTGCACTCATGGGCGTATATCTTGGGAAAAACAAAAATCGAGAGGACACAGGCACCCCAATGTTTACCCCCTCTCTGTTTAAAAGATCCTCGACTAGGATATAACTTAAATGTCTCTGGAGGGAAAAAATGGATAGAGATGTGGTACTTAGGTAGAGTGGAATATTATTCAGCCTGGAAATCAATGAAATATGGCCAGTTGTAACAACTCCGGAGGAGTTACGTATGATCATTCTAAGTGACAGAATTCAAAAAGAAAAAGACACATATCATAAGATATCACTTAAAGGTGGAATCCAAAATGGCTACACATGAAATAAATTACAAAACAAAAACATAGTCAAATATGTAGAAAACACGCATAAGGCTGCTAAACGGGAAAGGTGGGGAGGGGTGAGGCATCATCCAGGAGGTTGAAATTAGCAAAGATACCATTCCAAATACCAAACTGATAATCAACAAGGCCTACACGGTAGCTAAAAGAACTGCACTCAGCACACTCAAGTCACCGGAAAAGAATATATACGACTGGTAAGAATCTGAAAAAGAATTTATTGATGACTCTCTGTACGTGAATCAAGTGGATGTACAGCAGCAAGAAACAGAGCTTTGAAAATCAGCTGTAACCAATATAGTAATAAATTGAAAAAAATAAACGACAGAGAGACAGAGAAAACCTCTTACAACTTTTCCTCAGGGACGGTGATGCAACATGGATTGAACACATCTAGACCCACAGCAGGATGAGACATAAGGCTGGAAACTGTTTGCGCTAAGAGAAATGTGAGGTTGGGTGAGGAAATGCACACCCTTTAAAGTAATACTACCTGGTACCCATTCAATGGGTCCCAAATCTGCAGGTTCAAGGGATCTTCCTACAGCTAAAACATGCATGGAAAACCCAGAGGACTGTACACCATGTGATCGGGAGATGTGTCTAAAATGCACCTCATTTATCCTCTCCTGGTGCTCCTGTTCACCATTCCAGCCATGTTACTTAGAATCTCCCCACTTGGAGAATCAGCACATTTAAACTTCTGTTTCACACATTTTGCAAATTGTGAGGAGGATGAACGGGAAGAGGGGGAACCAATGAGAGAATAGTTGTAGGGGTTTGGACGGGCACATATCACTCTAATTTCCCATTAAGAATAAGAATTAAAGAAAGGCTCAGCCTGCCTCGCCGGAGCCAAAATAGGGCCTGAAGCAATCCTGCGGGTTTGAGGACAGCTCACAAAAGAGCAACTTAAAAAATGGAGCTCAGGGTCACTGCAATTCACAAACCTGCAGAGTTATAAATGAAAACTAATGTCCAAAAATATGTTGAGGTAAGGCAAAGAAGAGGATCTGAATGCAAGACAGAATTGCAAGAAACAGATTTCAAGAGATAGATTGGACTCGTCTTTAATGCACATGAAAAGCGGCAGAATTTCGACAATGATGCAGTTGGCCCAAAAGGGCGTATGCGTTTTTTCCTGATTATATCCAGGAAAAAACGCATACGCACTTTATGGGCAACGAAGCAAGTAAGCAATGCAAATGTGCACAACAAAGAAGTCTCACTTCCCACCGGTCAAAAGGGCCATCCTAAAAAAGTGTAAAATCCAGAAAGGCAGGACAGGCCATGGAGAACAGGGAGGCTTTATACGCTGATGGGCAGTGTGTGAACTGCCGAGAGCCACTCTGGAGAAGTGTATGGTGGTTCCTAAATCATCTAAAAAACAGAGCGACAGAGCATAGGACACTTCCAATCATGGGAGTATATCTAGGGAAGTCTAAAAATCAACAAGACACAAGCACACCACAGTTTAGGGCTACTCTGTTTACAAGAACCTCAACTTCAGTACACCTTAAATATCCCAGGAAAGAGAACAATGGATAAAGAAGATGTGGTACTTATGTACAATGGAATATCTCTTCACCATGAAATCAATGTAATAAGGCTAGTAGAAGGATAAAGAGTGGATTTAGGTCCGATAATACTACTTGAAATAAGTCAAACAGAAAAAGAAACATATCATAAGATATCACTTATAGAGGGAGGGTAAATATGGCTGCACAAGAAATGAATTACAGAACAGAACAGTGTCTCACATTTAGAAAACACACTTATGTCAGCTTAAGGGGAAAGGAGAGGTGGGGTGATGCATAAAACCAGAGTTTGAAATTAGCACAGATACCGTTCAATAAACCAAATAGGTATTAGACAAGATCTACACCTTGCTCAATGAACTGGCCTCAACACACCCTATACACCGCAGAGAAATATATCTGAGTAATAAGAATCTTAAAACCCATGTATTGATATATCTCCATAAGGGAATCAAGTGTGTGCAGAGCGGCACAAACACAGCAGTGAAAATGAGCTAAACCCCATTATAGAAATAAATTTTAAAAAGAAAACGCTGAAACAATGAAAGGGAGAAAAATTCTTACAAAATTCGCTCAGGGGATGTGATGCAACCTGGATTGACCACATATAAACCCACAGCTGGATAAGACATAAGGCTGGACACTTGGGGCTGAGAGGATTGGTGAGCTTTGGTGAGCAACTGCCGAAAGTTTAATGCAATACTTCATGCTACTCAGTCCAAGGGTCCCAACACTCCAGGTTGAAGGGAATCTTCCTACAGCTAAACCATGCTTGGGAAACCCAGCGACTGGTATACCATATGATCGGGAAAGGTTTCTAAAACGCACCTCATTTTTCCTCTCCTGGGGCTGCGGATCGACATTCCAGCCGCTTTACTAACAACATCCCCACATGGAGTCAATGCCTTTAAGTTCTGGTATCGCACAGTCTGCAGTTAGTGTGGAGGATGAATGGGAATAGGGGGAACCAGTGAGAAACAAGCTGTAGCGGTTTCAATGGGCACATGTCACTCTAATGCCACATCAGTAAGAAGAATTAACCAAAGGCACAGCAAGGTGCCCCAGAAGAAAAATAGGGCTTCAAGGAATCCTGTGGTTATGGGGCAAGACCACAAAAATAAGAGCTGAAAAGTGGGGCTAAGGGCCACCGCAATTCAAAAACCTGCAGAGTTATAAAGGCCAACTATTTTCAAAAAATATATTGAGGTAAGGCTATGAAGAGACATTGAAAGCAAGGCAGAATTGCAGGAAACCGATTTCAGGAGGTAGACTGGAATTGCATTGAAAACATATGAAGAGAGTCAGAACCTCGACAATGATGCACTTGGCCAAAAAGGGCGTATGTGTTTTTTCCTGAATATATTCAGGAAAAAACGCATACACACTTTTTGGCCAACCAAGCAAGCTTGCAAAGGAAATGTGCACTACAATGAAGTCTCACTTCCACCTGGTCAAAAGGGCCATCTGAAAAAAGTGTAAAATCCATAAAAGCACGACAGGGCATGCAGAACTGGGAGCCTTCTTATGCTGATGGGCGGGATGTAAATAGCCAACAGCCACTCTGGAGAAGTGTATGGTGTTTCCTGAAACATCTAAAAAACAAAGCAACAGAGCCTAGGGCACTTCCACTTATGGTCCTATAGATTAGGGAAATTAAAATTAAAAAGACACAGCCACCCGAAAGTTTGGGACGGCTCTGTTTACAAGAACCTCGTTTACGGTACAAGTTCAATATCGCAGAAAGTGAAAAATGGATAAAGAAGTTGTGGTACTTACATACAAGGCAATATAACTCAGCAATGAAATCTATGTCATCAGGCCCTTAGCAGCACAATGAGTGGATTCAGGTATGATGATTCTAACTGAAATAAGACACACAGAAAAAGAAACATCATAAGATATCAGTAATACACGGAATGTAAACTTGGCTACACAGGAACTGAATTACAGAACAGAACAGGGTCTCCAATTTAGAAAACCAACTTATGCTTGCTTAAGGGTAAAGGTGAGTTGGGGTGCTGCATAAAACCAGAGATTGAAATGAGCACAGATAAAGTTCCTTAAGCCAAATATGGAATAGACAAGAGCTACTCCTTGCTCAACGAAATGGACTCAACACCCCATATTAAACGCCTAACAATATACCTGACTAGTAAGAATCTTAAAACATATGGATGGCTATGTCTGAAAGAGAATCAAGCGTGTGTACAGGGGCATAAACGCAGCAGTGATAGGATTGGAGAGGTTCGGTGAGCAAATGAAGACCCTTTGAAGTCATATTGCATGGTACCCATTCCACGGGTTTCAACTACCCAGGTTTAAGGTATTCTTCCTTCAGCTAAAACATGCATGTGGAACCTAGAGTATGATCAACCATGTGATCGGGAGACGTGTTCAAATATGTCTCAGTTTTCCTCCCCTGGTACTCGGGTGCAACATTCCAGACGCTTTACTAACACTCTCCCGACTTGGAGAGTCAGTCCCTTTAACCTCCTGTTTGGCCCAGTTTGCAATTTCTGCGGAAGATGAACAGGAATAGGGAGAACAAATGAGAGACTAGCTGGAGGTGTCTGGACGGACAAATTTAACTCTCATTTCCCACCAGGAAGAGGAATTAACCAAAGGCTCAGCGTGCCGTGCCGGAACCAGATTAGGGCCTGAAGCCATCCTGCGGTGTTGCGGCCAGCTCACAAGAAAGCGAGTTGAAGAAAGGAGCTCAGGGACACTGTAATTCACAAACCTGCAGAGTTATAAATGACAGCTATCGTCCAAAAATATACTGAAGTAAGGCTGCCAAAAGGAGTTGAAGCGGGGCAGAATTGCAGGAAACCGATTTCAGGATGTAGACTGGAATTGCATTGAAAGCATAGGAAAAGAGGCAGAAGGTCCACAAGAATGCACTTGGCCAAAAAGGGCGTATGCGTTTTTTCCTGAATATATTCAGGAAAAAACGTATACGCACTTCTTGGCCAACCAAGCAAGCTTGCAAAGGAAATCTGCACTACAATGAAGTCTCACTTCTCCCCGGTCAAAAGGGCCATCTGAAAAAAGTGTAAAATCCAGAAAGGCAGGACAGGCCATGGAGAACTGGGAACCTTGTTATGCTGATGGGCGGGATGTAAATTGCCAACAGCCACTGGGGAGAAGTGTATGGTGTTTCCTGAAACATCTAAAATACAAAGCAACAGAGCCTAGGGCACTTCCACTTATGGTCCTATAGCTTAGGGAAATTAAAATCAAAAAGACACAGCCACCCCAAAGTTTGCGACACCTCTGTTTACAAGAACCTCGTTTACCGTACAAGTTCAATATCACAGAAAGTGAAAAATGGATAAACAACTTGTGGTACTTACGTACAATGCAGTATCACTCAGCAATGAAATCTATGTCATCAGGCCCTTAGCAGCATAATGAGTGGATTCAGGTACGTTGATTCTAACTGAAGTAAGTCACACAGAAAAAGCATCATCATAAGATATCAGTAATACACGGAATGTAAACTTGGCTACACAGGAACTGAATTCCAAAACAGAACAGGGTCTCAAATTTAGAAAACCAACTTATGCTTGCTTAAGGGGAAAGGTGAGTTGGGGTGCTGCATAAAACCAGAGATTGAAATGAGCACAGATAAAGTTCCTTAAGCCAAATATGGAATAGACAAGAGCTACTGCTTGCTCAACAAAATGGACTCAACACCCCATATTAAACGCCTAAGAATGTACTTGACTAGTAAGTATCTTAAAACCTATGGATTGCTATGTCTCCAAAAGAGAATCAAGCGTGTGTACAGGGGCATAAACGCAGCAGTGGTAGGATTGGAGAGGTTCGGTGAGCAAATGAAGACCCTTTGAAGTCATATTGCATGGTACCCATTCCACGGGTTTCAACTACCCAGGTTTAAGGTATTCTTCCTTCAGCTAAAACATGCATGTGGAACCTAGAGTATGATCAACCATGTGATCGGGAGACGTGTTCAAATATGTCTCAGTTTTCGTACCCTGGTACTTCGGTGCAACATTCCAGACGCTTTACAAACATTCTCCCGACTTGGAGAGTCAGTCCCTAAACCTCCTGTTTGCCCAGTTTGCAATTTCTGCGGAAGATGAACAGGAATAGCGAGAACCAATGAGAGACTAGCTGGAGGTGTCTGGACGGGCAAATTTAACTCTCATTTCCCACCAGGAAGAGGAGTTAACCAAAGGCTCAGCGTGCCGTGCCGGAACCAGATTAAGGCCTGAAGCCATCCTGCAGTGTTGCGGCCAGGTCACAAGAAAGCGAGTTGAAGAAAGGAGCTCAGGGGCACTGTAATTCACAAACCTGCAGAGTTATAAATGACAGCTATCGTCCGAAAATATACTGAAGTAAGGCTGCCAAGAGGACTTGAAAGCGGGGCAGAATTGCAGGAAACCGATTTCAGGAGGTAGACTGGAATTGCATTGAAAGCATAGGAAAAGAGGCAGAACGTCCACAATGATGCAGTTGGCCAAAAAGGGCGTATGCGTTTTTTTCTGAATATATTCAGGAAAAAACGCATACGCCCTTTTCGGACAACCAAGCAAGCTTGCAAAGGAAATCTGCACTACAAAGAAGTCTCACTTCCCCCCGGTCAAAAGGGCCATCTGAAAAAAGTGTAAAATCCAGAAAGGCAGGACAGGCCATGGAAAACTGGGAGCCTTGTTATGCTGATGGGCGGGATGTACATTGCCAACAGACACCCGGGAGAAGTGTATGGTGTTTCCTGAAACATCTAAAAAACAAAGCAACAGAGCCTAGGGCACTTCCACTTATGGTCCTATAGCTTAGGGAAATTAAAATCAAAAAGACACAGCCACCCCAAAGTTTGGGACGCCTCTGTTTACAAGAACCTCGTTTACAGTACAAGTTCAACATCGCAGAAAGTGAAAAATGGATAAAGAAGTTGTGGTATTTACTTACAAAGCAATATCACTCAGCAATGAAATCTATGTCATCAGGCCCTTAGCAGCACAATGAGTGGATTCAGGTATGATGATTCTAACTGAAATAAGTCACACAGAAAAAGAAACATCATAAGCTATCAGTAATAAATGGAATGTAAACTTGGCTACACAGGAACAGAATTACAGAACAGAACAGGGTCTCAAATTTAGAAAACCAACTTATGCTTGCTTAAGTGGAAAGGTGAGTTGGGCTGCTGCATAAAACCAGAGATCGAAATGAGCACAGATAAACTTCCTTAAGCCAAATATGGAATAGACAAGAGCTACTCCTTGCTCAACGAAATGGACTCAACACCGCATATTAAACGCCTAAGAATGTACCTGACTCTTAAGTATCTTAAAACCTATGGATTGCTATGTCTCCGAAAGAGAATCAAGCATGTGTACAGGGACATAAACGCAGCAGTGATAGGATTGGAGAGGTTCGGTGAGCAAATGAAGACCCTTTGAAGTCATATTGCATGGTACCCATTCCACGGGTTTCAACTACCCAGGTTTAAGGTATTCTTCCTTCAGCTAAAACATGCATGTGGAACCTAGAGTATGATCAACCATGTGATCGGGAGACGTGTTCAAATATGTCTCAGTTTTCGTACCCGGGTACTCGGGTGCAACATTCCAGACGCTTTACTAACACTCTCCCGACTTGGAGAGTCAGTCCCTTTAACCTCCTGTTTGGCCCAGTTTGCAATTTCTGCGGAAGATGAACAGGAATAGCGAGAACCAATGAGAGACTAGCTGGAGGTGTCTGGACGGGCAAATTTAACTCTCATTTCCCACCAGGAAGCGGAATTAACCAAAGGCTCAGCGTGCCGTGCCGGAACCAGATTAGGGCCTGAAGCCATCCTGCGGTGTTGCGGCCAGCTCAAAAGAAAGCGAGTTGAAGAAAGGAGCTCAGGGGCACTGTAATTCACAAACCTGCAGAGTTATAAATGACAGCTATCGTCCAAAAATATACTGAAGTAAGGCTGCCAAGAGCACTTGAAAGCGGGGCAGAATTGCAGGAAACCGATTTCAGGAGGTAGACTGGAATTGCATTGAAAGCATAGGAAAAGAGGCAGAACGTCCACAATGATGCACTTGGCCAAAAAGGGCGTATGCGTTTTTTCCTGAATATATTCAGGAAAAAACGCATACGCCCTTTTTGGCCAACCAAGCAAGCTTGCAAAGGAAATCTGCACTACAATGAAGTCTGACTTCCCCCCGGTCAAAAGGGCCATCTGAAAAAAGTGTAAAATCCAGAAAGGCAGGACAGGCCATGGAGAACTGGGAGCCTTGTTATGCTGATGGGCGGGATGTAAATTGCCAAAAGACACTCGGGAGAAGTGTATGGTGTTTCCTGAAACATCTAAGAAACAAAGCAACAGAGCCTAGGGCACTTCCACTTATGGTCCTATAGCTTAGGGAAATTAAAATCAAAAAGACACAGCCACCCCAATTTGGGACGCCTCTGTTTACAAGAACCTCGTTTACCGTACAAGTTCAATATCACAGAAAGTGAAAAATGGATAAAGAACTTGTGGTACTTACGTACAATGCAGTATCACTCAGCAATGAAATCTATGTCATCAGGCCTGTAGCAGCATAATGAGTGGATTCAGGTACGATGATTCTAACTGAAATAAGTCACACAGAAAAAGAAACATCATAAGATATCAGTAATACACGGAATGTAAACTTGGCTACACAGGAACTGAATTACAGAACAGAACAGGGTCTCAAATTTAGAAAACCAACTTATGCTTGCTTAAGGGGAAAGGTGAGTTGGGGTGCTGCATAAAACCAGAGATTGAAATGAGCACAGATAAAGTTCCTTAAGCCAAATATGGAATAGACAAGAGCTACTCCTTGCTCAACGAAATGGACTCAACACCGCATATTAAACGCCTAAGAATGTACCTGACTAGTAAGTATCTTAAAACCTATGGATTGCTATGTCTCCGAAAGAGAATCAAGCATGTGTACAGGGGCATAAACGCAGCAGTGATAGGATTGGAGAGGTTCGGTTAGCAAATGAAGACCCTTTGAAGTCATATTGCATGGTACCCATTCCACGGGTTTCAACTACCCAGGTTTAAGGTATTCTTCCTTCAGCTAAAACATGCATGTGGAACCTAGAGTATGATCAACCATGTGATCGGGAGACGTGTTCAAATATGTCTCAGTTTTCGTACCCTGGTACTCGGGTGCAACATTCCAGACGCTTTAGTAACACTCTCCCGACTTGGAGAGTCAGTCCCTTTAACCTCCTGTTTGGCCCAGTTTGCAATTTCTGCGGAAGATGAACAGGAATAGCGAGAACCAATGAGAGACTAGCTGGAGGTGTCTGGACGGGCAAATTTAACTCTCATTTCCCACCAGGAAGAGGAAATAACCAAAGGCTCAGCGTGCCGTGCCGGAACCAGATTAGGGCCTGAAGCCATCCTGCGGTGTTGCGGCCAGCTCACAAGAAAACGAGTTGAAGAAAGGAGCTCAGGGGCACTGTAATTCACAAACCTGCAGAGTTATAAATGACAACTATCGTCCAAAAATATACTGAAGTAAGGCTGCCAAGAGGACTTGAAAGCGGGGCAGAATTGCAGGAAACCGATTTCAGGAGGTAGACTGGAATTGCATTGAAAGCATAGGAAAAGAGGCAGAACGTCCACAATGATGCACTTGGCCAAAAAGGGCGTATGCGTTTTTTCCTGAATATATTCAGGAAAAAACGCATACGCCCTTTTTGGCCAACCAAGCAAGCTTGCAAAGGAAATCTGCACTACAATGAAGTCTCACTTCCCCCCGGTCAAAAGGGCCATCTGAAAAAAGTGTAAAATCCAGAAAGGCAGGACAGGCCATGGAGAACTGGGAGCCTTGTTATGCTGATGGGCGGGATGTAAATTGCCAACAGACACTCGGGAGAAGTGTATGGTGTTTCCTGAAACATCTAAAAAACAAAGCAACAGAGCCTAGGGCACTTCCACTTATGGTCCTATAGCTTAGGGAAATTAAAATAAAAAAGACACAGCCACCCCGAAGTTTGGAACGGCTCTGTTTACAAGAACCTCGTTTACCATACAAGTTCAACATCGCAGAAAGTGAAAAATGGATAAAGAAGTTGTGGTATTTACTTACAAAGCAATATCACTCAGCAATGAAATCTATGTCATCAGGCCCTTAGCAGCACAATGAGTGGATTCAGGTATGATGATTCTAACTGAAATAAGTCACACAGAAAAAGAAACATCATAAGATATCAGTAATACACGGAATGTAAACTTGGCTACACAGGAACTGAATTACAGAACAGAACAGGGTCTCAAATTTAGAAAACCAACTTATGCTTGCTTAAGGGGAAAGGTGAGTTGGGCTGCTGCATAAAACCAGAGATTGAAATGAGCACAGATAAAGTTCCTTAAGCCAAATATGGAATAGACAAGAGCTACTCCTCGCTCAACGAAATGGACTCAACACCACATATTAAACGCCTAAGAATGTACCTGACTAGTAAGTATCTTAAAACCTATGGATTGCTATGTCTCCGAAAGAGAATCAAGCATGTGTAGAGGGGTATAATGCAGCAGTGATAGGATTGGAGAGGTTCGGTGAGCAAATGAAGACCCTTTGAAGTCATATTGCATGGTACCCATTCCACGGGTTTCAACTCTCCAGGTTTAAGGTATTCTTCCTTCAGCTAAAACATGCATGTGGAACCCAGAGTATGATCAACCGTGTGAACGGGAGACCTGTTCAAATATGTCTCAGTTTTCCTCCCCTGGTACTCGGGTGCAACATTCCAGACGCTTTACTAACACTCTCCCCACTTGGAGAGTCAGCAACTTTAACCGCCTGTTTGGCCCAGTTTGCAATTTCTGCGGAAGATGAACAGGAATAGGGAGAACCAATGAGAGACTACTGGAGGTGTCTGGACGGGCAAATTTAACTCTCATTTCCCACCAGGAAGAGGAAATAACCAAAGGCTCAGCGTGCCGTGCCGGAACCAGATTAGGGCCTGAAGCCATCCTGCGGTGTTGCGGCCAGCTCAAAAGAAAGCGAGTTGAAGAAAGGAGCTCAGGGGCACTGTAATTCACAAACCTGCAGAGTTATAAATGACAGCTATCGTCCAAAAATATACTGAAGTAAGGCTGCCAAGAGGACTTGAAAGCGGGGTAGAATTGCAGGAAACCAATTTCAGGAGGTAGACTGGAATTGCATTGAAAGCATAGGAAAAGAGGCAGAACGTCCACAATGATGCACTTGGCCACAAAGGGCGTATGCGTTTTTTCCTGAATATATTCAGAAAAAAACGCATACGCACTTTTTGGCCAACCAAGCGAGCTTGCAAAGGAAATCTGCACTACAATGAAGTCTCACTTCCCCCCGGTCAAAAGGGCCATCTGAAAAAAGTGTAAAATCCAGAAAGGCAGGACAGGCCATGGAGAACTGGGAGCCTTGTTATGCTGATGGGTGGGATGTAAATTGCCAACAGACACTTGGGAGAAGTGTATGGTGTTTCCTGAAACATCTAAAAAACAAAGCAACAGAGCCTAGGGCACTTCCACATATGGTCCTATAGCTTAGGGAAATTAAAATCAAAAAGACACAGCCACCCCGAAGTTTGGAATGGCTCTGTTTACAAGAACCTCGTTTACAGTACAAGTTCAATATCACAGAAAGTGAAAAATGGATAAAGAACTTGTGGTACTTACGTACAATGCAGTATCACTCAGCAGTGAAATCTATGTCATCAGGCCCGTAGCAGCACAATGAGTGGATTCAGGTACGATGATTCTAACTGAAATAAGTCACACAGAAAAAGAAACATCATAAGATATCACTAATACACGGAATGTAAACTTGGCTACACAGGAACTGAATTACAGAACAGAACAGGGTCTCAAATTTAGAAAACCAACTTATGCTTGTTTAAGGGTAAAGGTGAGTTGGGGTGCTGCATAAAACCAGAGATTGAAATGAGCACAGATAAAGTTCCTTAAGCCAAATATGGAATAGACAAGAGCTACTCCTTGCTCAACGAAATGGACTCAACACCGCATATTAAACGCCTAAGAATGTACCTGACTCTTAAGTATCTTAAAACCTATGGATTGCTATGTCTCCGAAAGAGAATCAAGCATGTGTACAGGGACATAAACGCAGCAGTGATAGGATTGGAGAGGTTCGGTGAGCAAATGAAGACCTTTGAAGTCATATTGCATGGTACCCATTACACGGGTTTCAACTCTCCAGGTTTAAGGTTTTCTTCCTTCAGCTAAAACATGCATATGGAACCCAGAGTATGATCAACCGTGTGAACGGGAGACGTGTTCAAATATGTCTCAGTTTTCCTCCCCTGGTACTCGGGTGCAACATTCCAGACGCTTTACTAACACTCACCCCACTTGGAGAGTCAGCGCCTTTAACCTCCTGTTTGGCCCAGTTTGCAATTTCTGCGGAAGATGAACAGGAATAGGGAGAACCAATGAGAGACTAGCTGGAGGTGTCTGGACGGGCAAATTTAACTCTCATTTCCCACCAGGAAGAGGAAATAACCAAAGGCTCAGCGTGCCGTGCCGGAACCAGATTAGGGCCTGAAAGCATCCTGCGGTGTTGCGGCCAGCTCACTAGAAAACGAGTTGAAGAAAGGAGCTCAGGGGCACTGTAATTCACAAACCTGCAGAGTTATAAATGACAACTATCATCCAACAATATACTGAAGTAAGGCTGCCAAGAGGACTTGAAAGCGGGGCAGAATTGCAGGAAACCGATTTCAGGAGGTAGACTGGAATTGCATTGAAAGCATAGGAAAAGAGGCAGAACGTCCACAATGATGCACTTGGTCAAAAAGGGCGTATGCGTTCTTTTCCTGAATATATTCAGGAAAAAACGCATACGCCCTTTTTGGCCAACCAAGCAAGCTTGCAAAGGAAATCTGCACTACAATGAAGTCTCACTTCCCCCCGGTCAAAAGGGCCATCTGAAAAAAGTGTAAAATCCAGAAAGGCAGGATAGGCCATGGAGACCTGGGAGCCTTGTTATGCTGATGGGCGGGATGTAAATTGCAAACAGCCACTCGGGAGAAGTGTATGGTGTTTCCTGAAACATCTAAGAAACAAAGCAACAGAGCCTAGGGCACTTTTACTTATGGTCCTATAGCTTAGGGAAATTAAAATCAAAAAGATACAGCCACCCCAATGTTTGGGACGCCTCTGTTTACAAGAACATCGTTTACCGTACAAGTTCAATATCACAGAAAGTGAAAAATGGATAAAGAACTTGTGGTACTTACGTACAATGCAGTATCACTCAGCAATGAAATCTATGTCATCAGGCCCGTAGCAGCATAATGAGTGGATTCAGGTATGATGATTCTAACTGAAATAAGTCACACAGAAAAAGAAACATCATAAGATATCACTAATACACGGAATGTAAACTTGGCTACACAGGAACTGAATTCCAAAACAGAACAGCGTCTCAAATTTAGAAAACCAACTTATGCTTGCTTAAGGGGAAAGGTGAGTTGGGGTGCTGCATAAAACCAGAGATTGAAATGAGCACAGATAAAGTTCCTTAAGCCAAATATGGAATAGACAAGAGCTACTGCTTGCTCAACGAAATGGACTCAACACCGCATATTAAACTCCTAAGAATGTACCTGACTAGTAAGTATCTTAAAACCTATGGATTGCTATGTCTCCAAAAGAGAATCAAGCGTGTGTACAGGGGCATAAACGCAGCAGTGATAGGATTGGAGAGGTTCGGTGAGCAAATGAAGACCCTTTGAAGTCAATTTGCATGGTACCCATTCCACGGGTCTCAACTACCCAGGTTTAAGGTATTCTTCCTTCAGCTAAAACATGCATGTGGAACCCAGAGTATGATCAACCATGTGATCGGGAGACGTTTTCAAATATGTCTCAGTTTTCGTACCCTGGTACTCGGGTGCAACATTCCAGAGGCTTTACTAACACTCTCCCAACTTTGAGAGTCAGCCTCTTTAACCTCCTGTTTGGCCCAGTTTGCAATTTCTGCGGAAGATGAACAGGAATAGGGAGAACCAATGAGAGAGTAGCTGGAGGTGTCTGGACGGGCAAATTTAACTCTCATTTCCCACCAGGAAGAGGAATTAACCAAAGGCTCAGCATGCCGTGCCAGAACCAGATTAGGGCCTGAAGCCATCCTGCGCTGTTGCGGCCAGCTCACAAGAAAGAGAGTTGAAGAAAGGAGCTCAGGGGCACTGTAATTCACAAACGTGCAGAGTTATAAATGACAGCTATCGTCCAAAAATATACTGAAGTAAGGCTGCCAAGAGGACTTGAAAGCGGGGCAGAATTGCAGGAAACCGATTTCAGGAGGTAGACTGGAATTGCATTGAAAGCATAGGAAAAGAGGCAGAACGTCCACAATGATGCACTTGTCCAAAAAGGGCGTATGCGTTTTTTCCTGAATATATTCAGGAAAAAACGCATATGCCCTTTTTGGCCAACCAAGCAAACTTGCAAAGGAAATCTGCACTACAATGAAGTCTCACTTCCCCCCGGTCAAAAGAGCCATCTGAAAAAGTGTAAAATCCAGAAAGGCAGGACAGGCCATGGAGAACTGGGAGCCTTGTTATGCTGATGGGCGGGATGTAAATTGCAAACAGACACTCGGGAGAAGTGTATGGTGTTTCCTGAAACATCTAAGAAACAAAGCAACAGAGCCTAGGGCACTTCCACTTATGGTCCTATAGCTTAGGGAAATTAAAATTAAAAAGACACAGCCACCCCAATTTGGGACGCCTCTGTTTACAAGAACCTCGTTTACCGTACAAGTTCAATATCACAGAAAGTGAAAAATGGATAAAGAACTTGTGGTACTTACGTACAATGCAGTATCCCTCAGCAATGAAATCTATGTCATCAGGCCTGTAGCAGCATAATGAGTGGATTCAGGTACGATGATTCTAACTGAAATAAGTCACACAGAAAAAGAAACATCATAAGATATCACTAATACACGGAATGTAAACTTGGCTACACAGGAACTGAATTACAGAACAGAACAGGGTCTCAAATTTAGAAAACCAACTTATGCTTGCTTAAGGGGAAAGGTGAGTTGGGGTGTTGCATAAAACCAGAGATTGAAATGAGCACAGATAAATTTCCTTAAGCCAATATGGAATAGACAAGAGCTACTCCTTGCTCAACGAAATGGACTCAACACCGCATATTAAACTCCTAAGAATGTACCTGACTAGTAAGTATCTTAAAACCTATGGATCGCTATGTCTCCAAAAGAGAATCAAGCGTGTGTACAGGGGCATAAACGCAGCAGTGATAGGATTGGAGAGGTTCGGTGAGCAAATGAAGACCCTTTGAAGTCATATTGCATGGTACCCATTCCACGGGTTTCAACTATCCAGGTTTAAGGTATTCTTCCTTCAGCTAAAACATGCATGTGGAACCTAGAGTATGATCAAACATGTGATCGGGAAATGTGTTCAAATATGTCTCAGTTTTCGTACCCTGGTACTCGGGTGCAACATTCCAGACGCTTTACTAACACTCTCCCGACTTGGAGAGTCAGTCCCTTTAACCTCCTGTTTGGCCCAGTTTGCAATTTCTGCTGAAGATGAACAGGAATAGCGAGAACCAATGAGAGACTAGCTGGAGGTGTCTGGACGGGCAAATTTAACTCTCATTTCCCACCAGGAAGCGGAATTAACCAAAGGCTCAGCGTGCCGTGCCGGAACCAGAATAGGGCCTGAAGCCATCCTGCGGTGTTGCGGCCAGCTCAAAAGTAAGCGAGTTGAAGAAAGGAGCTCAGGGGCACTGTAATTCACAAACCTGCAGAGTTATAAATGACAGCTATCGTCCAAAAATATACTGAAGTAAGGCTGCCAAGAGGACTTGAAAGCGGGGCAGAATTGCAGGAAACCGATTTCAGGAGGTAGACTGGAATTGCATTGAAAGCATAGGAAAAGAAGCAGAACGTCCACAATGATGCACTTGGCCAAAAAGGGCGTATGCGTTTTTTCCTGAATATATTCAGAAAAAAATGCATACGCCCTTTTTGGCCAACCAAGCAAGCTTGCAAAGGAAATCTGCACTACAATGAAGTCTCACTTCCCCCCGGTCAAAAGGGCCATCTGAAAAAAGTGTAAAATCCAGAAAGGCAGGACAGGCCATGGAGAACTGGGAGCCTTGTTATGCTGATGGGCAGGATGTAAATTGCCAACAGACACTCGGGAGAAGTGTATGGTGTTTCCTGAAACATCTAAAAAACAAAGCAACATAGCCTAGGGCACTTCCACTTATGGTCCTATAGCTTAGGGAAATTAAAATCAAAAAGACACAGCCTCCCCGAAGTTTGGAACGGCTCTGTTTACAAGAACCTCGTTTACAGTACAAGTTCAACATCGCAGAAAGTGAAAAATGGATAAAGAATTTGCGGTATTTACTTACAAAGCAATATCACTCAGCAATGAAATCTATGTCATCAGGCCCTTAGCAGCACAATGAGTGGATTCAGGTATGATGATTCTAACTGAAATAAGTCACACAGAAAAAGAAACATCATAAGATATCAGTAATACATGGAATGTAAACTTGGCCAAACAGGAACTGAATTACAGAACAGAACAGGGTCTCAAATTTAGAAAACCAACTTATGCTTGCTTAAGGGTAAAGGTGAGTTGGGGTGCTGCATAAAACCAGAGATTGAAATGAGCACAGATAAAGTTCCTTAAGCCAAATATGGAATAGACAAGAGCTACTCCTTGCTCAACGAAATGGACTCAACACCGCATATTAAACGCCTAAGAATGTACCTGACTAGTAAGTATCTTAAAACCTATGGATTGCTATGTGTCCAAAAGAGAATCAAGCATGTGTACAGGGGCATAAACACAGCAGTGATAGGATTGGAGAGGTTCGGTGAGCAAATGAAGACCCTTTGAAGTCATATTGCATGGTACCCATTCCACGGGTTTCAACTACCCACGTTTAAGGTATTCTTCCTTCAGCTAAAACATGCATGTGGAACCCAGAGTATGATCAACCGTGTGAACGGGAGACTTGTTCAAATATGTCTCAGTTTTCCTCCCCTGGTACTCGGGTGCAACATTCCAGATGCTTTACTAACACTCTCCCCACTTGGATAGTCAGCCTTTAACCTCCTGTTTAGCCCAGTTTGCAATTTCTGCGGAAGATGAACAGGAATAGTGAGAACCAATGAGAGACTAGCTGGAGGTGTCTGGACGGGCAAATTTAACTCTCATTTCCCAACAGGAAGAGGAACTAACCAAAGGCTCAGCGTGCCGTGCCGGAACCAGATTAGGGCCTGAAGCCATCCTGCGGTGTTGTGGCCAGCTCAAAAGAAAGCGAGTTGAAGAAAGGAGCTCAGGGGCACTGTAATTCACAAACCTGCAGAGTTATAAATGACAGCTATCGTCCAAAAATATACTGAAGTAAGGCTGCCAAGAGGACTTGAAAGTGAGGCAGAATTGCAGGAAACCGATTTCAGGATGTAGACTGGAATTGCATTGAAAGCACAGGAAAAGAGGCAGAACGTCCACAATGATGCACTTGGCCAAAAAGGGCGTATGCGTTTTTTCCTGAATATATTCAGGAAAAAACGCATACGCCCTTTTTGGCCAACCAAGCAAGCTTGCAAAGGAAATCTGCACTACAATGAAGTCTCACTTCCTCCCGGTCAAAAGGGCCATCTGAAAAAAGTGTAAAATCCAGAAAGGCAGGACAGGCCATGGAGAACTGGGAGCCTTGTTATGCTGATGGGCGGGATGTAAATTGCCAACAGACACTCGGGAGAAGTGTATGGTGTTTCCTGAAACATCCAGAAAACAAAGCAACAGAGCATAGGGCACTTCCACTTATGGTCATATAGCTTAGGGAAATTAAAATCAAAAAGACACAGCCACCCCAATGTTTGGGACGCCTCTGTTTACAAGAACCTCGTTTACCGTACAAGTTCAATATCACAGAAAGTGAAAAATGGATAAAGAACTTGTGGTACTTATGTACAATGCAGTATCACTCAGCAATGAAATCTATGTCATCAGGCCCGTAGCAGCATAATGAGTGGATTCAGGTACGATGATTCTAACTGAAATAAGTCACACAGAAAAAGAAACATCATAAGATATCACTAATACACGGAATGTAAACTTGGCTACACAGGAACTGAATTACAGAACAGAACAGGGTCTCAAATTTAGAAAACCAACTTATGCTTGCTTAAGGGGAAAGGTGAGTTGGGGTGCTGCATAAAACCAGAGATTGAAATGAGCACAGATAAAGTTCCTTAAGCCAAATATGGAATAGACAAGAGCTACTCCTTGCTCAACGAAATGGACTCAACACCGCATATTAAACGCCTAAGAATGTACCTGACTAGTAAGTATCTTAAAACCTATGGATTGCTATGTCTCAGAAAGAGAATCAAGCATGTGTACAGGGGCATAAACGCAGCAGTGATAGGATTGGAGAGGTTCGGTGAGCAAATGAAGATCCTTTGAAGTCATATTGCATGGTACCCATTCCACGGGTCTCAACTACCCAAGTTTAAGGTATTCTTCCTTCAGCTAAAACATGCATGTGAAACCCAGAGTATGATCAACAGTGTGAACGGGAGACGTGTTCAAATATGTCTCAGGTTTCCTCCCCTGGTACTCGGGTGCAACATTCCAGACGCTTTACTAACACTCTCCCCACTTGGAGAGTCACCGCCTTTAACCTCCTGTTTCGCCCAGTTTGCAATTTCTGCGGAAGATGAACAGGAATAGGGAGAACCAATGAGAGACCAGGCGGAGGTGTCTGGACGGGCAAATTTAACTCTCATTTCCCACCAGGAAGAGGAACTAACCAAAGGCTCAGCGTGCCGTGCCGGAACCAGATTAGGGCCTGAAGCCATCCTGCGGTGTTGCGGCCAGCTCAAAAGAAAGCGAGTTGAAGAAAGGAGCTCAGGGGCACTGTAATTCACAAACGTGCAGAGTTATAAATGACAGCTATCGTCCAAAAATATACTGAAGTAAGGCTGCCAAGAGGACTTGAAAGCGGGGCAGAATTGCAGGAAACCGATTTCAGGAGGTAGACTGGAATTGCATTGAAAGCATAGGAAAAGAGGCAGAACGTCCACAATGATGCACTTGGCCAAAAAGGGCGTATGCGTTTTTTCCTGAATATATTCAGGAAAAAACGCATACGCCCTTTTTGGCCAACCAAGCAAGCTTGCAAAGGAAATCTGCACTACAATGAAGTCTCACTTCCCCCCCCCCCCCGGTCAAAAGGGCCATCTGAAAAAAGTGTAAAATCCAGAAAGACAGGACAGGCCATGGAGAACTGGGAGCCTTGTTATGCTGATGGGCGGGATGTCAATTGCCAACAGACACTCGGGAGAAGTGTATGGTGTTTCCTGAAACATCTAAAAAACAAAACAACAGAGCCTAGGACACTTCCACTTATGGTCCTATAGCTTAGGGAAATTAAAATCAAAAAGACACAGCCACCCCAAAGTTTGGGACGCCTCTGTTTACAAGAACCTTGTTTACAGTACAAGTTCAACATCGCAGAAAGTGAAAAATGGATAAAGAAGTTGCGGTATTTACTTACAAAGCAATATCACTCAGCAATGAAATCTATGTCATCAGGCCCTTAGCAGCACAATGAGTGGATTCAGGTATGATGATTCTAACTGAAATAAGTCACACAGAAAAAGAAACATCATAAGATATCAGTAATACATGGAATGTAAACTTGGCCAAACAGGAACTGAATTACAGAACAGAACAGGGTCTCAAATTTAGAAAACCAACTTATGCTTGCTTAAGGGGAAAGGTGAGTTGGGGTGCTGCATAAAACCAGAGATTGAAATGAGCACAGATAAAGTTCCTTAAGCCAAATATGGAATAGACAAGAGCTACTCCTTGCTCAACGAAATGGACTCAACACCGCATATTAAATGCCTAAGAATGTACCTGACTAGTAAGTATCTTAAAACCTATGGATTGCTATGTGTCCAAAAGAGAATCAAGCATGTGTACAGGGGCATAAACACAGCAGTGATAGGATTGGAGAGGTTCGGTGAGCAAATGAAGACCCTTTGAAGTCATATTGCATGGTACCCATTCCACGGGTTTCAACTACCCACGTTTAAGGTATTCTTCCTTCAGCTAAAACATGCATGTGGAACCCAGAGTATGATCAACCGTGTGAACGGGAGACCTGTTCAAATATGTCTCAGTTTTCCTCCCCTGGTACTCGGGTGCAACATTCCAGATGCTTTACTAACACTCTCCCCACTTGGATAGTCAGCCTTTAACCTCCTGTTTAGCCCAGTTTGCAATTTCTGCGGAAGATGAACAGGAATAGTGAGAACCAATGAGAGACTAGCTGGAGGTGTCTGGACGGGCAAATTTAACTCTCAGTTCCCAACAGGAAGAGGAAATAACCAAAGGCTCAGCGTGCCGTGCCGGAACCAGATTAGGGCCTGAAGCCATCCTGCGGTGTTGCGGCCAGCTCAAAAGAAAGCGAGTTGAAGAAAGGAGCTCAGGGGCACTGTAATTCACAAACCTGCAGAGTTATAAATGACAGCTATCGTCCAAAAATATACTGAAGTAAGGCTGCCAAGAGGACTTGAAAGTGAGGCAGAATTGCAGGAAACCGATTTCAGGAGGTAGACTGGAATTGCATTGAAAGCACAGGAAAAGAGGCAGAACGTCCACAATGATGCACTTGGCCAAAAAGGGCGTATGCGTTTTTTCCTGAATATATTCAGGAAAAAACGCATACGCCCTTTTTGGCCAACCAAGCAAGCTTGCAAAGGAAATCTGCACTACAATGAAGTCTCACTTCCCCCCGGTCAAAAGGGCCATCTGAAAAAAGTGTAAAATCCAGAAAGGCAGGACAGGCCATGGAGAACTGGGAGCCTTGTTATGCTGATGGGCGGGATGGAAACTGCCAACAGACACTCGGGAGAAGTGTATGGTGTTTCCTGAAACATCTGAAAAACAAAGCAACAGAGCCTAGGGCACTTCCACTTATGGTCCTATAGCTTAGGGAAATTAAAATCAAAAAGACACAGCCACCCCAAAGTTTGGGACGCCTCTGTTTACAAGAACCTCGTTTACCGTACAAGTTCAATATCACAGAAAGTGAAAAATGGATAAAGAACTTGTGGTACTTATGTACAATGCAGTATCACTCAGCAATGAAATCTATGTCATCAGGCCCGTAGCAGCATAATGAGTGGATTCAGGTACGATGATTCTAACTGAAATAAGTCACACAGAAAAAGAAACATCATAAGATATCACTAATACACGGAATGTAAACTTGGCTACACAGGAACTGAATTACAGAACAGAACAGGGTCTCAAATTTAGAAAACCAACTTATGCTTGCTTAAGGGGAAAGGTGAGTTGGGGTGCTGCATAAAACCAGAGATTGAAATGAGCACAGATAAAGTTCCTTAAGCCAAATATGGAATAGACAAGAGCTACTCCTTGCTCAACGAAATGGACTCAACACCGCATATTAAACGCCTAAGAAT
The DNA here is from genome assembly GCF_963455315.2 of Globicephala melas. Classification (NCBI taxonomy): domain Eukaryota; kingdom Metazoa; phylum Chordata; class Mammalia; order Artiodactyla; family Delphinidae; genus Globicephala; species Globicephala melas. The sequence goes on along the minus strand of NW_027207279.1, from coordinate 77,470 downwards.
GTACCTGACTAGTAAGTATCTTAAAACCTATGGATTGCTATGTCTCAGAAAGAGAATCAAGCATGTGTACAGGGGCATAAACGCAGCAGTGATAGGATTGGAGAGGTTCGGTGAGCAAATGAAGATCCTTTGAAGTCATATTGCATGGTACCCATTCCACGGGTCTCAACTACCCAAGTTTAAGGTATTCTTCCTTCAGCTAAAACATGCATGTGAAACCCAGAGTATGATCAACAGTGTGAACGGGAGACGTGTTCAAATATGTCTCAGGTTTCCTCCCCTGGTACTCGGGTGCAACATTCCAGACGCTTTACTAACACTCTCCCCACTTGGAGAGTCACCGCCTTTAACCTCCTGTTTGGCCCAGTTTGCAATTTCTGCGGAAGATGAACAGGAATAGGGAGAACCAATGAGAGACCAGGCGGAGGTGTCTGGACGGGCAAATTTAACTCTCATTTCCCACCAGGAAGAGGAACTAACCAAAGGCTCAGCGTGCCGTGCCGGAACCAGATTAGGGCCTGAAGCCATCCTGCGGTGTTGCGGCCAGCTCAAAAGAAAGCGAGTTGAAGAAAGGAGCTCAGGGGCACTGTAATTCACAAACGTGCAGAGTTATAAATGACAGCTATCGTCCAAAAATATACTGAAGTAAGGCTGCCAAGAGGACTTGAAAGCGGGGCAGAATTGCAGGAAACCGATTTCAGGAGGTAGACTGGAATTGCATTGAAAGCATAGGAAAAGAGGCAGAACGTCCACAATGATGCACTTGGCCAAAAAGGGCGTATGCGTTTTTTCCTGAATATATTCAGGAAAAAACGCATACGCCCTTTTTGGCCAACCAAGCAAGCTTGCAAAGGAAATCTGCACTACAATGAAGTCTCACTTCCCCCCCCCCCCGGTCAAAAGGGCCATCTGAAAAAAGTGTAAAATCCAGAAAGGCAGGACAGGCCATGGAGAACTGGGAGCCTTGTTATGCTGATGGGCGGGATGTCAATTGCCAACAGACACTCGGGAGAAGTGTATGGTGTTTCCTGAAACATCTAAAAAACAAAACAACAGAGCCTAGGGCACTTCCACTTATGGTCCTATAGCTTAGGGAAATTAAAATCAAAAAGACACAGCCACCCCAAAGTTTGGGACGCCTCTGTTTACAAGAACCTTGTTTACAGTACAAGTTCAACATCGCAGAAAGTGAAAAATGGATAAAGAAGTTGCGGTATTTACTTACAAAGCAATATCACTCAGCAATGAAATCTATGTCATCAGGCCCTTAGCAGCACAATGAGTGGATTCAGGTATGATGATTCTAACTGAAATAAGTCACACAGAAAAAGAAACATCATAAGATATCAGTAATACATGGAATGTAAACTTGGCCAAACAGGAACTGAATTACAGAACAGAACAGGGTCTCAAATTTAGAAAACCAACTTATGCTTGCTTAAGGGGAAAGGTGAGTTGGGGTGCTGCATAAAACCAGAGATTGAAATGAGCACAGATAAAGTTCCTTAAGCCAAATATGGAATAGACAAGAGCTACTCCTTGCTCAACGAAATGGACTCAACACCGCATATTAAATGCCTAAGAATGTACCTGACTAGTAAGTATCTTAAAACCTATGGATTGCTATGTGTCCAAAAGAGAATCAAGCATGTGTACAGGGGCATAAACACAGCAGTGATAGGATTGGAGAGGTTCGGTGAGCAAATGAAGACCCTTTGAAGTCATATTGCATGGTACCCATTCCACGGGTTTCAACTACCCACGTTTAAGGTATTCTTCCTTCAGCTAAAACATGCATGTGGAACCCAGAGTATGATCAACCGTGTGAACGGGAGACCTGTTCAAATATGTCTCAGTTTTCCTCCCCTGGTACTCGGGTGCAACATTCCAGATGCTTTACTAACACTCTCCCCACTTGGATAGTCAGCCTTTAACCTCCTGTTTAGCCCAGTTTGCAATTTCTGCGGAAGATGAACAGGAATAGTGAGAACCAATGAGAGACTAGCTGGAGGTGTCTGGACGGGCAAATTTAACTCTCAGTTCCCAACAGGAAGAGGAAATAACCAAAGGCTCAGCGTGCCGTGCCGGAACCAGATTAGGGCCTGAAGCCATCCTGCGGTGTTGCGGCCAGCTCAAAAGAAAGCGAGTTGAAGAAAGGAGCTCAGGGGCACTGTAATTCACAAACCTGCAGAGTTATAAATGACAGCTATCGTCCAAAAATATACTGAAGTAAGGCTGCCAAGAGGACTTGAAAGTGAGGCAGAATTGCAGGAAACCGATTTCAGGAGGTAGACTGGAATTGCATTGAAAGCACAGGAAAAGAGGCAGAACGTCCACAATGATGCACTTGGCCAAAAAGGGCGTATGCGTTTTTTCCTGAATATATTCAGGAAAAAACGCATACGCCCTTTTTGACCAACCAAGCAAGCTTGCAAAGGAAATCTGCACTACAATGAAGTCTCACTTCCCCCCGGTCAAAAGGGCCATCTGAAAAAAGTGTAAAATCCAGAAAGGCAGGACAGGCCATGGAGAACTGGGAGCCTTGTTATGCTGATGGGCGGGATGGAAACTGCCAACAGACACTCGGGAGAAGTGTATGGTGTTTCCTGAAACATCTGAAAAACAAAGCAACAGAGCCTAGGGCACTTCCACTTATGGTCCTATAGCTTAGGGAAATTAAAATCAAAAAGACACAGCCACCCCAAAGTTTGGGACGCCTCTGTTTACAAGAACCTCGTTTACCGTACAAGTTCAATATCACAGAAAGTGAAAAATGGATAAAGAACTTGTGGTACTTACGTACAATGCAGTATCACTCAGCAATGAAATCTATGTCATCAGGCCCGCAGCAGCATAATGAGTGGATTCAGGTACGATGATTCTAACTGAAATAAGTTCCACAGAAAAAGAAACATCATAAGATATCACTAATACACGGAATGTAAACTGAGCTACACAGGAACTGAATTCCAAAACAGAACAGGGTCTCAAATTTAGAAAACCAACTTATGCTTGCTTAAGGGGAAAGGTGAGTTGGGGTGCTGCATAAAACCAGAGATTGAAATGAGCACAGATAAAGTTCCTTAAGCCAAATATGTAATAGACAAGAGCTACTCCTTGCTCAACGAAATGGACTCAAAACCCCATATTAAACGCCTAAGAATATACCTGACTAGTAAGAAACTTAAAACGTATGGATGGCTATGTCTGAAAGAGATCAAGCGTGTGTACAGGGGCATAAATGCAGCAGTGATAGAATTGGAGAGGTTCGGTGAGCAAATGAAGACCCTTTGAAGTCATATTGCATGGTACCCATTCCACGGGTTTCAACTACCCAGGTTTAAGGTATTCTTCCTTCAGCTAAAACATGCATGTGGAACCCAGAGTATGATCAACCGTGTGAACAGGAGACGTGTTCAAATATGTCTCAGTTTTCGTACCCTGGTACTCGCGTGCAACATTCCAGACACTTTACTAACACTCTCCCGACTTGGAGAGTCAGTCCCTTTAACCTCCTGTTTGGCCCAGTTTGCAATTTCTGCGGAAGATGAACAGGAATAGGGAGAACCAATGAGAGACTAGCTGGAGGTGTCTGGACGGGCAAATTTAACTCTCATTTCCCACCAGGAAGAGGAATTAACCAAAGGCTCAGCGTGCCGTGCCGGAACCAGATTAGGGCCTGAAGCCATCCTGTGGTGTTGCGGCCAGGTCACAAGAAAGCGAGTTGAAGAAAGGAGCTCAGGGGCACTGTAATTCACAAACCTGCAGAGTTATAAATGACAGCTATCGTCCAAAAATATACTGAAGTAAGGCTGCCAAGAGGACTTGAAAGCGGGGCAGAATTGCAGGAAACCGATTTCAGGAGGTAGACTGGAATTGCATTGAAAGCATAGGAAAAGAGGCAGAACGTCCACAATGATGCACTTGGCCAAAAAGGGCGTATGCGTTTTTTCCTGAATATATTCAGGAAAAAACGCATACGCCCTTTTTGGCCAAGCAAGCAAACTTGCAAAGGAAATCTGCACTACAATGAAGTCTCACTTCCCCCCGGTCAAAAGGGCCATCTGAAAAAAGTGTAAAATCCAGAAAGGCAGGACAGGCCATGGAGAACGGGGAGCCTTGTTATGCTGATGGGCGGGATGTAAATTGCCAACAGACACTCGGGAGAAGTGTATGGTGTTTCCTGAAACATCTAAAAAACAAAGCAACAGAGCCTAGGGCACTTCCACTTATGGTCCTATAGCTTAGGGAAATTAAAATCAAAAACACACAGCCACCCCGAAGTTTGGAACGGCTCTGTTTACAAGAACCTCGTTTACAGTACAAGTTCAACATCGCAGAAAGTGAAAAATGGATAAAGAACTTGTGGTACTTACGTACAATGCAGTATCACTCAGCAATGAAATCTATGTCATCAGGCCCTTAGCAGCACAATGAGTGGATTCAGGTATGATGATTCTAACTGAAATAAGTCACACAGAAAAAGAAACATCATAAGATATCAGTAATACACGGAATGTAAACTTGGCTACACAGGAACTGAATTCCAATACAGAACAGGGTCTCAAATTTAGAAAACCAACTTATGCTTGCTTAAGGGGAAAGGTGAGTTGGGGTTCTGCATAAAACCAGAGATTGAAATGAGCACAGATAAAGTTCCTTAAGCCAAATATGGAATAGACAAGAGCTACTCCTTGCTCAACGAAATGGACTCAACACCGCATATTAAGCGCCTAAGAATGTACCTGACTAGTAAGTATCTTAAAACCTATGGATTGCTATGTCTCCAAAAGAGAATCAAGCGTGTGTACAGGGGCATAAACGCAGCAGTGATAGGATTGGAGAGGTTCGGTGAGCAAATGAAGACCCTTTGAAGTCATATTGCATGGTACCCATTCCACGGGTTTCAACTACCCACGTTTAAGGTATTCTTCCTTCAGCTAAAACATGCATGTGGAACCCAGAGTATGATCAACCGTGTGAACGGGAGACCTGTTCAAGTATGTCTCAGTTTTCCTCCCCTGGTACTCGGGTGCAACATTCCAGACGCTTTACTAACACTCTCCCCACTTGGAGAGTCAGCCTTTAACCTCCTGTTTAGCCCAGTTTGCAATTTCTGTGGAAGATGAACAGGAATAGGGAGAACCAATGAGAGACTAGCTGGAGGTGTCTGGACGGGCAAATTTAACTCTCATTTCCCACCAGGAAGAGGAAATAACCAAAGGCTCAGCGTGCCGTGCCGGAACCAGATTAGGGCCTGAAGCCATCCTGCGGTGTTGCGGCCAGCTCAAAAGAAAGCGAGTTGAAGAAAGGAGCTCAGGGGCACTGTAATTCACAAACCTGCAGAGTTATAAATGACAGCTATCGTCCAAAAATATACTGAAGTAAGGCTGCCAAGAGGACTTGAAAGTGGGGCAGAATTGCAGGAAACCGATTTCAGGAGGTAGACTGGAATTGCATTGAAAGCATAGGAAAAGAGGCAGAACGTCCACAAGTATGCACTTGGCCAAAAAGGGCGTATGCGTTTTTTCCTGAATATATTCAGAAAGGCAGGACAGGCCATGGAGAACTGGGAGCCTTGTTATGCTGATGGGCGGGATGTCAATTACCAACAGACACTCGGGAGAAGTGTATGGTGTTTCCTGAAACATCCAAAAAACAAAGCAACAGAGCCTAGGGCACTTCCACTTATGGTCCTATAGCTTAGGGAAATTAAAATCAAAAAGACACAGCCACCCCAAAGTTTGGGACGCCTCTGTTTACAAGAACCTCGTTTACCGTACAAGTTCAATATCACAGAAAGTGAAAAATGGATAAAGAACTTGTGGTACTTACGTACAATGCAGTATCACTCAGCAATGAAATCTATGTCATCAGGCCCGTAGCAGCATAATGAGTGGATTCAGGTACGATGATTGTAACTGAAATAAGTCACACAGAAAAAGAAACATCATAAGTTATCACTAATACACGGAATGTAAACTTGGCTACACAGGAACTGAATTCCAAAACAGAACAGGGTCTCAAATTTAGAAAACCAACTTCTGCTTGCTTAAGGGGAAAGGTGAGTTGGGGTGCTGCATAAAACCAGAGATTGAAATGAGCACAGATAAAGTTCCTTAAGCCAAATATGGAATAGGCAAGAGCTACTCCTTGCTCAACGAAATGGACTCAAGACCCCATATTAAACGCCTAAGAATGTACCTGACTAGTAAGTATCTTAAAACCTATGGATTGCTATGTCTCCGAAAGAGAATCAAGCATGTGTACAGGGGCATAAACGCAGCAGTGATAGGATTGGAGAGGTTCGGTGAGAAAATGAAGACCCTTTGAAGTCATATTTCATGGTACCCATTCCACGGTTTTCAACTACCCAGGTTTAAAGTATTCTTCCTTCAGCTAAAACATGCATGTGGAACCCAGAGTATGATCAACCGTGTGAACAGGAGACGTGTTCAAATATGTCTCAGTTTTCCTCCCCTGGTACTCGGGTGCAACATTCCAGACGCTTTACTAACACTCTCCCCACTTGGAGAGCCAGCGCCTTTAACCTCCTGTTTGGCCAAGTTTGCAATTTCTTCGGAAGATGAACAGGAATAACGAGAACAAATGAGAGACTAGCTGGAGGTGTCTGGACGGGCAAATTTAACTCTCATTTCCCACCAGGAAGAGGAATTAACCAAAGGCTCAGCGTGCCGTGCCGGAAACAGTTAGGGCCTGAAACCATCCTGCGGTGTTGCGGCCAACTCACAAGAAAGCGAGTTGAAGAAAGGAGCTCAGGGGCACTGTAATTCACAAACCTGCAGAGTTATAAATGACAGCTATCGTCCAAAAATATACTGAAGTAAGGCTGCCAAGAGGACTTGAAAGCGGGGCAGAATTGCAGGAAACCGATTTCAGGAGGTAGACTGGAATTGCATTGAAAGCATAGGAAAAGAGGCAGAACGTCCACAATGATGCACTTGGCCAAAAAGGGCGTATGCGTTTTTTCCTGAATATATTCAGGAAAAAACGCATACGCCCTTTTTGGCCAACCAAGCAAGCTTGCAAAGGAAATCTGCACTACAATGAAGTCTCACTTCCCCCCGGTCAAAAGGGCCATCTGAAAAAAGTGTAAAATCCAGAAAGGCAGGACAGGCCATGGAGAACTGGGAGCCTTGTTATGCTGATGGGCGGGATGTAAATTGCCAACAGACACTCGGGAGAAGTGTATGGTGTTTCCTGAAACATCTAAAAAACAAAGCAACAGAGCCTAGGGCACTTCCACTTATGGTCCTATAGCTTAGGGAAATTAAAATCAAAAAGACACAGCCACCCCAAAGTTTGGGACGCCTCTGTTTACAAGAACCTCGTTTACCGTACACGTTCAACATCGCAGAAAGTGAAAAATGGATAAAGAAGTTGTGGTATTTACTTACAAAGCAATATCACTCAGCAATGAAATCTATGTCATCAGGCCCTTAGCAGCACAATGAGTGGATTCAGGTATGATGATTCTAACTGAAATAAGTCACACAGAAAAAGAAACATCATAAGATATCACTAATACACGGAATGTAAACTTGGCTACACAGGAACTGAATTCCAAAACAGAACAGGGTCTCAAATTTAGAAAACCAACTTATGCTTGCTTAAGGGGAAAGGTGAGTTGGGGTGCTGCATAAAACCAGAGATTGAAATGAGCACAGATAACGTTCTATAAGGCAAATATGGAATAGACAAGAGCTACTCCTTGCTCAACGAAATGGACTCAACACCCCATATTCAACGCCTAGGAATATACCTGCCTAGTAAGAATCATAAAAGCAATGGATTTATATATCTCTGTAAGAGAATCAAGAGTGTGTACAGCGGCATTAAAGCAGTGAAAATCAGCTAAATCCCATATTAAAAATAAATTTCTTAAACAAAACACAATGACAGTGAAATAGAGAGCAATACTTAAGTAATTCATTCAAGGCTTCTGATGCAACCTGCATTTACCATATCTACACCCAGAGCTGGGTGACACATAAGGCTGGACACTTGGGGCTCATAAGATTGGTGAGGTTCGGTGAGCAAATGCAGACCCTTTGAAGTCATATTGCATGGTACCCATTCCATGGGTCTCAACTCTCCAGGTTTAAGGGATTCTTCCTTTAGCTAAAACATGCATGTGGAACCCAGAGTATGATCCACCGTGTGATCGAGAAACGTGTTCAAATGTGTCTCACTTTTCGTTCCCTGGTACTCGGGTGCAACATTCCAGACACTTTACTAACACTCTCCCGACTTGGAGAGTCAGTCCCTTTAACCTCCTGTTTGGCTCAGTTTGCAATTTCTGCGGAAGATGAACAGGAATAGGGAGAACCAATGAGAGACTAGCTGGAGGTGTCTGGACGGGCAAATTTAACTCTCATTTCCCACAGGGAAGAGGAATAAACCAAAGGCTCAGCATGCCGTGCCGGAACCAGATTAGGGCCTGAAGCAATCCTGCGGTGTTGTGGCCAGCTCAAAAGAAAGCGAGTTGAAGAAAGGAGCTCAGGGGCACTGTAATTCACAAACCTGCAGATTTATAAATGACAGCTATTGTCCGAAAATATACTGAAGTAGGGCTGCCAAGAGGACTTGAATGCGGGGCAGAATTGCAGGAAACCGATTTCAGGAGGAATCGGAATTGGATTGCATTTAAAACACAGGAAAAGAGGAAGAACTTCGACAATGATGCACTTGGTCAAAAAGGGCGTATGTGTTTTTTCCTGAATATATTCAGGAAAAAACGCATACGCCCTTTTTGGCCAACCAAGCAAGCTTGCAAAGGAAATCTGCACTACAATGAAGTCTCACTTCCCCCCGGTCAAAAGGGCCATCTGAAAAAAGTGTAAAATCCAGAAAGGCAGAACAGGCCACGGAGAACTGGGAGCCTTGTTATGCTGATGGGCGGGATGTAAATTCCCAACAGCCGCTCTGTAGAAGTGTATGGTGTTTCCTGAAACATCTAAAAAACAAAGCAACAGAGCCTAGGGCACTTCCACTTATGGTCCTATAGCTTAGGGAAATTAAAATCAAAAAGACACAGCCACCCCAAAATTTGGGACGGCTCTTTTTACAGGAATCTCTTCTGCGGCACAAGTTAAATATCCCAGAGAGCAAATAATGGATAAAGAAGTTGCGGTACTTATGTACAACAGAATACCACTCAGCAATGAAATCTATGTCACCAGGCCCGTACCAGCATAATGAGTGGATTGAGGCACGATGATTCTAAGTGAAATAAGTCACACAGAAAAAGAAACATCATAAGGTATCACTAATACACGGAATGTGAACTTGGCTACACATGAACTGAATTACAAAACAGAACAGGGTCTCAAATTTAGAAAACCAACTTATGCTTGCTTAAGGGGGAAGGTGAGTTGGGGTGCTGCATAAAAGCAGAGTTTGAAATTAGCACAGATACCGTTCCATAAGCCAAATATGTAATAGACAAGACCTACCCCTTGCTCAACGAAATGGATTCAACAATGAGGTATCACCTCACACCTGGTAGAATAAGCATCATAGAAAATCTACAAACAAAAAATGCTGGAAAGGGTGTGGAGAAAAGGAACCCTCTTCCACTATTGTTGGGAATATAAATTGATACAGTCATTATGGAGAACAATATGGAATTTCTTAAGAAACTAACAATAGAATTACCATATGATACAGCAATCCCAGTACTGGACATATACCCAGACAAAACCATAAATCAAAAAGAGTCATTCACCGCAATGCTCATTGCATCACTATTTACAATATCGAGGTAATGGAAGCAACCTAAATGCCCACAGACAGACGAATGCATAAAGCTGTGGTACATATATAAAATGGAATATTACTAAGCCATGAAAAGGAATGAAATTGGGTCATTTGTAGAGACGTCGATGGATCTAGAGACTGTCATACAGAGTGAAGTAAGTCAGAAAGAGAAAAACAAATCTTGTATATTCATGCATATATGTGGAACCTAGAAAAACTGTACAGATTAACCATTTTGCAAGGCATAAATAGAGCAACAGATGTAGACAACAAACGTATGGACAACAAGGGGGGAAAGCTGTTGGGGGGGTGGTGGTGGGAGGAGTTGAGAGACTGGGATTGGCATGTATACATTTATATGTATAAAATAGATAACCAATAAGAACCTGCTGTATAAAAATATAAAATAAAATTCAAAATTAAAAAGAAATAAAATTTAAAAAATAAAACAGAAAAAACAATTATTCCCTGCACATACATGTATTTATATGAATAAATTATTTCCATGCTTATATCTGTAAATACAAAAAAGAGGAATAAAATCTACCTTGAACCAAAAACGAAAAAGAGAAAAAAACACAGAACCCACCAGTTACACAGAGGAAAACCGTATCAGGGTACTTGCTCCAGTTGTAAACAATTCTGAAGTTGGTCAGTGGTGGGGAATCGTCTCCCATTCAGCCAGCAGCCCCCACGCAACAAGCGTCCTCATTGCAAAGCTGGGACACCGTGCCGAGGCATCTGTGAGTAAACGTGAGCTGAGCCCCAGGCCAGTTGCTGCTGAACTATTCCCACCCGTCCCAGGTAAAACACCTGAATATATACAAGGACTTGAAAGCCTAGAGGAAGGGCCATAGAGCCACACGAGTGACAGCATGCCGGCCGACTTGGTGCCTGCAGGCCAGCCAGGATGGTCCTGGCCCTGGGTGCTCTTCTGGAAGATTTCCATTTCCCTGCCTGAGATACCCGTCCTGTCCCTGCCCCCACTGCTTTTTTCCTTCCTCACCTCTGCCCAGGGAGAAATTCCAGCAGCAGGTATGGGTGACACATCCTCTTCTTTAGCAGGTGGCAACCTGGCAACTGCTGCAGAAAGTCCAGCAGAGCCCCACTCACACTGGGCCACCCACAAAGCCGTGGCCTCTCACTCCCTCCCACCAGCCCAGCCCCGAGACTGCTGACAGGGCAGAGAAAATGGCGTCAGGCACGGCTGCAGGGGCTCTTGCTGCCTGGAGTGGTATTTATATTGATCTCAACCCAGGCACACCTGGGGAGGGCTGGCCGGCACGGTAAGGCTGCCCAGGTCAGCCAATCATCACCCCTCAGGGGCTCACAGTTGCAGAAAATGGAACTTGCTGAACCGGCCAGGTCCAAGGAACAGGTGTGGGCTCCTGAGAGTCAGGATAGACAAGGGACTGCAGCTTTGGCTTGTTTTCTAATCATTTTATCTGGCCCATGAGTGGGAGACAACTTCAAGAAAACCCTCTCCTAATGAGAGGAACCCAGGAGTCAGGGAGAGGAGGGGTGGGTGGTGGTTGGAGACAGAGGCCTGGTGCCCCGGGTGCAGTGGAAGTCTCTGGAAGACCAGGTGGAGGGAGGCCTCACGGAGTAATGCCCAGGGTCACAGACCTGTCGCAGCTGCTGTTTGTTAGTTCAAGTCCTGCTCTGAGGTGCTCTGTGTCAGCTCTGAGCGACAGGTGAACTGGGGGTGCTCTGCAATGAGGGCTATGTGCACGGTTCCTGTGTGCCCAGCCCTGCCACGGTACCTGCAAGGGTAGCTCTGTATCCTGGGAGGGGCCTGATCACAAGAGCCCCGTGGGCTGGGGTGGGGGTGGGGTACCTGCCCAGGTGAGCTCCATATTCTGCGATTGGTCTGACCACGAGAGCCCCATGGGCTGCTGGGGACCTGGTAAAGGATGTCAGGACAGTCAGTGAAGCCACCGAGGATATACCTCCAGTTGCTCCTAATTCCTACACCCTGCTGGTCATTCTACCAACCACCAGGACATGGTATTCTGTATTAGTCTTCAATGATGCCTTCTTTTGTATTCCATTAGTCCCAGAGTCACAAGAAATTTTGGCTTGTGAGTGGCAGGACTCAACATACAACTAAAACAATACTTCCGGGCCGTCTGGCCCCAAGGGTGCAAAAATTCCCACACCGTCTTTGGGGAAAGCTTAGCTAAAGACCTAAAAGTTCTACCTCTGGAAAAGGAAACCCTCCTTCAATATGCAGACGACATTCTGATCGCCAGCCCTACTAAGGAGGCCTCTGAACTACCAAGCCAATAAAGGATAGAAGTTGTCCAAGAAAAAGCTCAAATATCACAGACTGCGGTGACCTGCCTGGGCTTCATTCTCACACAAGGTCAGAGAAGCCCATCCCAGGAAAGGGAAGAAACCATTTTCAGCCTTACCCCTTTCTAAAACTAGAAGACAGCTTAGGGGTTCCTGCGGAGGCCAGGGTTTGCTGCTTCTGGATCCCTAACTACAGTCTACTAGCTGGGCCTCTATATGAAACACTGAAAGGAAAAGATGATGATCCTTTTGAATAGAATCCAGAAGTGGCCTTTCAAGAATGGAAAGAGCAGTCAATTCAGACCCTTGCCCTGGAACTCCCTAATTTAGATAAACCCTTTGACCTTTACATTCCCGGTGAAAGGTGAATCGCCATTGGAGAATTAGTGCAAAAACTGGGACCACTTGAAATGGAACAATGCAAGAATGCCATCCAGGTAGGATAAACTACGGTCACTAAGGAGCTTGGCCCACTGCCACATCTGGCCAAGATACTGGCGGTATCTAAAAACCTGGAAATCAGCAGCCCAAAAGGCCACCTCCCTCCTACGGGAAAAGGACCCCACGTGGTGATCCTAACCACCAACCATGCCCTGAAGTTGCAGGGTTCGCTCCGTGGGCACACCGACCTCGAGTGAGGAGGCCCTCCAACTCCAACATCCAGAGAGATAACCGGGGGCAACAGGGCACCATGACGACTCGTGTGAACATCACTTGACCTGGAGTTTCTCTCATAAAACAACAAGAGTGTGTCCCAAAAGAGTAGACTACTGCTTGCAGGACTTACTGCACCCAGAGGGGAGCTAATAATCTTGGCGGGGGAACAGTATACCACACTGTCACCATAGAAAAGCCTACAGACACCGTGATGATGGTGGCCAATAAGACCAGCTGGACTCCTGTTTACTTCAAAAGGCTGTTGACTCAGTAGCCATCATGGTCCTTATCACCACTGACCCTGGACTGTCTGGGAGTTGAGCGGGCAGGGCTCTGACACCTGGTGCTGTTTGTACGTTAATTCAGGGGCCTAATTGAAGAAAGCGCAGACTACTGGTCAGAGCATCTAGGCTGGCAGAAACGGTCAGCCTAAGGTGGCCGAACAAATGTGGGGCGGGGTGAAACCGGCCCCCACAGCGTCTCTGCACATCTCTTTCCTGGACCCTTAAAGGTCATTAGAATCTATAACACTTCCAATGCTGGTGCTCAGGTGGACGAGCAGGGAGGCAGGGGTCCTGGGGACAATCAACGTCACCGGGAGGCTGCTGGGGAGAAGCTCTGACCCTCGCCCCAGGGTATGAGGGCTCCCAACTCAGCACTCAGCAGTTACAGAAGAAGGGTCTGCACCCTCAGCACTCCAAGAATGAGGAACGGGACAAAAGGCAGAGGAGGGGTTTGTCCCCAGCAAAGCCCATTAAAAATCCCTGGGAGATAAAAATAGAATCTGGGCAATAAAGTCAAGTCTAACCTTTTTTATCCTTTGTGCTTTGTCTAATTTCACGTGCTCCTAGGGTCCCGCATGCAGAGGTTCCACACCCGGCACTTCAGACCAGATTTCCTAGTGCAGAATGGCTGGGTCGACACCTCAGCTCCTGGGGCCCAGTGCAGACTCCACGATATAGAGCCTGAGCTACAGCCAACCCGGCCCTCGAGAGCTCTGCCGCCTCCCTCCCTCCCACTGACTCTGACAGGATCTCTACACAGCAGCCCAGCCCACAGCCCACGGGGTAGTGCATGCTCTCACCTCTCCATTCTCTGATCAAAATATAAAGTTTCCTTTGCTTGTGAACCAAACTCAGTCTCGATCTGTTGGCCCCAATGACACTGGGCAGGGGGACACTTGTTGGGGTCCACTCTGGAGGATCAGTAACAGAAATTGAGACTATTGTAACCTCAATGAACAGATGTGTGAGCCAAACTGTAGTTAACATAGAACAGTGTATAAGGCTCGGGTAAAATAAGATGTTTCTAACACTTCCATTTGATATTTCCATCACTTTTTATAAGCAAGTTCAGTGAAAAGGTTTGTCTTATTCGTCAGGTCAATATTAGAGAAACGAAGTGATTTCTTTCCAAGGATGTACATCTAATAATCTTGGTTAAACCTTCAATCTTGTTTTAAATGCTTTTCCATTGAAAATGATACCTCTCTTTCAGCTCCCCCATTTCTGAGAAGTATAAAATCTTATAATTTATTATTACCAAAGGGGAAAGGTGGGAGGAGGGATAAATTAACAGTTTGGAATTAACACATACACACTGCTATGTATAAAATAGATCATCAACAAGGAACTACTGTATAGCACAGGGAACTACACTCAACATTTTGCAATAACCTATAAGGGGAAATAATCTGAAAAAGAATAGATATTTTTATTGACATCATCTATCAATGATAGTTAAAGTGTAGCCTAAGGGAAGCTGGTGGTGAGTGCTTCTGACCCTGAAGACTTCAATCATCTAAAGTTTGGACTCTGCCTACTTCCCAAGGCCCTTAATGAACATATGTGTAGCCGTAGCTTAAAAACTTCCCCAGTTTGGGTTTCGGGGAGACACTGATTTTGAAAAAGCCCTGGTGTTCTCCTTACATGAATGGGACTCTTCCTACTGCTAAAACATGTCTGTCACACCCAGAGGATGGTATACCGTCTGATCGGGAAGAGTTTGGAAAAGGCATCTCATCTCCTCATCTCCTGGTGCTCGGGTTCACCCCTCCAGCGTCTTTACTAACAGTCTCCCCACTTGGAGATGTCAGCACTGTCAACATCCTGTTGCGTACAGTTTGGAATTTGTCCAGAGGATGAAGCGGAAGGATGAGGAACAATGAGAGACAAGTCCTAGGTGTTCAGACAGGCACATGTCACTCTAATTTCCAATCAGGAAGACGAATTGACCAAAGGCTAGGGTTGCCCATGGAAACAGTATAGGGCTTGAGGAAATCCCGCTGCTTTGTGGCCAGTTCCCATAAACACAAGTTGAACAATGGAACTCAGGGGCAGTAAAATTCACAAAACTGCAGAGTTGAAAATATCCATCACTGAAAAATGTCTTGAGGAAAGTCAGAGAAAAGGACTTGTAAGCAAGGGAGAATGGCAGGAAAGGGATTTGAGGAGGTAGAAAGGACTCGCCATTAAGCACAAGAAAAGGAGCTGAACATTGCCAACATTGCCAACATTGCAGTTGGCCAAAAAGGGTGTATGCGTTTTTTTCTGTATATATTCAAGAAAAGGGCATACACTTTTTTAGCCAACCAAACAGGTGGGCACTGGAAGTCAATACTACAAAAGATATCACTTCGCATCAGTCAGAAGAGCCATCCTCATAAAGCGTAAACAACAGAAATGCAGGACAGGGCAACGAGAAGAGGGAGCCCTGTGAGACTTATAGTGGAAATGTATATTGCCAACGGCCATTCTGGAGAAGTGTATTGTGTTTACTAAAGCATCTAAAAAATGAGCTACAGAGCATAGGGCACTTGCACTCATGGGCGTATATCTTGGGAAAAACAAAAATCGAGAGGACACAGGCACCCCAATGTTTACCCCCTCTCTGTTTAAAAGATCCTCGACTAGGATATAACTTAAATGTCTCTGGAGGGAAAAAATGGATAGAGATGTGGTACTTAGGTAGAGTGGAATATTATTCAGCCTGGAAATCAATGAAATATGGCCAGTTGTAACAACTCCGGAGGAGTTACGTATGATCATTCTAAGTGACAGAATTCAAAAAGAAAAAGACACATATCATAAGATATCACTTAAAGGTGGAATCCAAAATGGCTACACATGAAATAAATTACAAAACAAAAACATAGTCAAATATGTAGAAAACACGCATAAGGCTGCTAAACGGGAAAGGTGGGGAGGGGTGAGGCATCATCCAGGAGGTTGAAATTAGCAAAGATACCATTCCAAATACCAAACTGATAATCAACAAGGCCTACACGGTAGCTAAAAGAACTGCATTCAGCACACTCAAGTCACCGGAAAAGAATATATACGACTGGTAAGAATCTGAAAAAGAATTTATTGATGACTCTCTGTACGTGAATCAAGTGGATGTACAGCAGCAAGAAACAGAGCTTTGAAAATCAGCTGTAACCAATATAGTAATAAATTGAAAAAAATAAACGACAGAGAGACAGAGAAAACCTCTTACAACTTTTCCTCAGGGACGGTGATGCAACATGGATTGAACACATCTAGACCCACAGCAGGATGAGACATAAGGCTGGAAACTGTTTGCGCTAAGAGAAATGTGAGGTTGGGTGAGGAAATGCACACCCTTTAAAGTAATACTACCTGGTACCCATTCAATGGGTCCCAAATCTGCAGGTTCAAGGGATCTTCCTACAGCTAAAACATGCATGGAAAACCCAGAGGACTGTACACCATGTGATCGGGAGATGTGTCTAAAATGCACCTCATTTATCCTCTCCTGGTGCTCCTGTTCACCATTCCAGCCATGTTACTTAGAATCTCCCCACTTGGAGAATCAGCACATTTAAACTTCTGTTTCACACATTTTGCAAATTGTGAGGAGGATGAACGGGAAGAGGGGGAACCAATGAGAGAATAGTTGTAGGGGTTTGGACGGGCACATATCACTCTAATTTCCCATTAAGAATAAGAATTAAAGAAAGGCTCAGCCTGCCTCGCCGGAGCCAAAATAGGGCCTGAAGCAATCCTGCGGGTTTGAGGACAGCTCACAAAAGAGCAACTTAAAAAATGGAGCTCAGGGTCACTGCAATTCACAAACCTGCAGAGTTATAAATGAAAACTAATGTCCAAAAATATGTTGAGGTAAGGCAAAGAAGAGGATCTGAATGCAAGACAGAATTGCAAGAAACAGATTTCAAGAGATAGATTGGACTCGTCTTTAATGCACATGAAAAGCGGCAGAATTTCGACAATGATGCAGTTGGCCCAAAAGGGCGTATGCGTTTTTTCCTGATTATATCCAGGAAAAAACGCATACGCACTTTATGGGCAACGAAGCAAGTAAGCAATGCAAATGTGCACAACAAAGAAGTCTCACTTCCCACCGGTCAAAAGGGCCATCCTAAAAAAGTGTAAAATCCAGAAAGGCAGGACAGGTCATGGAGAACAGGGAGCCTTTATACGCTGATGGGCAGTGTGTGAACTGCCGAGAGCCACTCTGGAGAAGTGTATGGTGGTTCCTAAATCATCTAAAAAACAGAGCGACAGAGCATAGGACACTTCCAATCATGGGAGTATATCTAGGGAAGTCTAAAAATCAACAAGACACAAGCACACCACAGTTTAGGGCTACTCTGTTTACAAGAACCTCAACTTCAGTACACCTTAAATATCCCAGGAAAGAGAACAATGGATAAAGAAGATGTGGTACTTATGTACAATGGAATATCTCTTCACCATGAAATCAATGTAATAAGGCTAGTAGAAGGATAAAGAGTGGATTTAGGTCCGATAATACTACTTGAAATAAGTCAAACAGAAAAAGAAACATATCATAAGATATCACTTATAGAGGGAGGGTAAATATGGCTGCACAAGAAATGAATTACAGAACAGAACAGTGTCTCACATTTAGAAAACACACTTATGTCAGCTTAAGGGGAAAGGAGAGGTGGGGTGATGCATAAAACCAGAGTTTGAAATTAGCACAGATACCGTTCAATAAACCAAATAGGTATTAGACAAGATCTACACCTTGCTCAATGAACTGGCCTCAACACACCCTATACACCGCAGAGAAATATATCTGAGTAATAAGAATCTTAAAACCCATGTATTGATATATCTCCATAAGGGAATCAAGTGTGTGCAGAGCGGCACAAACACAGCAGTGAAAATGAGCTAAACCCCATTATAGAAATAAATTTTAAAAAGAAAACGCTGAAACAATGAAAGGGAGAAAAATTCTTACAAAATTCGCTCAGGGGATGTGATGCAACCTGGATTGACCACATATAAACCCACAGCTGGATAAGACATAAGGCTGGACACTTGGGGCTGAGAGGATTGGTGAGCTTTGGTGAGCAACTGCCGAAAGTTTAATGCAATACTTCATGCTACTCAGTCCAAGGGTCCCAACACTCCAGGTTGAAGGGAATCTTCCTACAGCTAAACCATGCTTGGGAAACCCAGCGACTGGTATACCATATGATCGGGAAAGGTTTCTAAAACGCACCTCATTTTTCCTCTCCTGGGGCTGCGGATCGACATTCCAGCCGCTTTACTAACAACATCCCCACATGGAGTCAATGCCTTTAAGTTCTGGTATCGCACAGTCTGCAGTTAGTGTGGAGGATGAATGGGAATAGGGGGAACCAGTGAGAAACAAGCTGTAGCGGTTTCAATGGGCACATGTCACTCTAATGCCACATCAGTAAGAAGAATTAACCAAAGGCACAGCAAGGTGCCCCAGAAGAAAAATAGGGCTTCAAGGAATCCTGTGGTTATGGGGCAAGACCACAAAAATAAGAGCTGAAAAGTGGGGCTAAGGGCCACCGCAATTCAAAAACCTGCAGAGTTATAAAGGCCAACTATTTTCAAAAAATATATTGAGGTAAGGCTATGAAGAGACATTGAAAGCAAGGCAGAATTGCAGGAAACCGATTTCAGGAGGTAGACTGGAATTGCATTGAAAACATATGAAGAGAGTCAGAACCTCGACAATGATGCACTTGGCCAAAAAGGGCGTATGTGTTTTTTCCTGAATATATTCAGGAAAAAACGCATACACACTTTTTGGCCAACCAAGCAAGCTTGCAAAGGAAATGTGCACTACAATGAAGTCTCACTTCCACCTGGTCAAAAGGGCCATCTGAAAAAAGTGTAAAATCCATAAAAGCACGACAGGGCATGCAGAACTGGGAGCCTTCTTATGCTGATGGGCGGGATGTAAATAGCCAACAGCCACTCTGGAGAAGTGTATGGTGTTTCCTGAAACATCTAAAAAACAAAGCAACAGAGCCTAGGGCACTTCCACTTATGGTCCTATAGATTAGGGAAATTAAAATTAAAAAGACACAGCCACCCGAAAGTTTGGGACGGCTCTGTTTACAAGAACCTCGTTTACGGTACAAGTTCAATATCGCAGAAAGTGAAAAATGGATAAAGAAGTTGTGGTACTTACATACAAGGCAATATAACTCAGCAATGAAATCTATGTCATCAGGCCCTTAGCAGCACAATGAGTGGATTCAGGTATGATGATTCTAACTGAAATAAGACACACAGAAAAAGAAACATCATAAGATATCAGTAATACACGGAATGTAAACTTGGCTACACAGGAACTGAATTACAGAACAGAACAGGGTCTCCAATTTAGAAAACCAACTTATGCTTGCTTAAGGGTAAAGGTGAGTTGGGGTGCTGCATAAAACCAGAGATTGAAATGAGCACAGATAAAGTTCCTTAAGCCAAATATGGAATAGACAAGAGCTACTCCTTGCTCAACGAAATGGACTCAACACCCCATATTAAACGCCTAAGAATATACCTGACTAGTAAGAATCTTAAAACATATGGATGGCTATGTCTGAAAGAGAATCAAGCGTGTGTACAGGGGCATAAACGCAGCAGTGATAGGATTGGAGAGGTTCGGTGAGCAAATGAAGACCCTTTGAAGTCATATTGCATGGTACCCATTCCACGGGTTTCAACTACCCAGGTTTAAGGTATTCTTCCTTCAGCTAAAACATGCATGTGGAACCTAGAGTATGATCAACCATGTGATCGGGAGACGTGTTCAAATATGTCTCAGTTTTCCTCCCCTGGTACTCGTGTGCAACATTCCAGACGCTTTACTAACACTCTCCCGACTTGGAGAGTCAGTCCCTTTAACCTCCTGTTTGGCCCAGTTTGCAATTTCTGCGGAAGATGAACAGGAATAGGGAGAACCAATGAGAGACTAGCTGGAGGTGTCTGGACGGACAAATTTAACTCTCATTTCCCACCAGGAAGAGGAATTAACCAAAGGCTCAGCGTGCCGTGCCGGAACCAGATTAGGGCCTGAAGCAATCCTGCGGTGTTGCGGCCAGCTCACAAGAAAACGAGTTGAAGAAAGGAGCTCAGGGGCACTGTAATTCACAAACCTGCAGAGTTATAAATGACAGCTATCGTCCAAAAATATACTGAAGTAAGGCTGCCAAGAGGACTTGAAAGCGGGGCAGAATTGCAGGAAACCGATTTCAGGAGGTAGACTGGAATTGCATTGAAAGCATAGGAAAAGAGGCAGAACGTCCACAATGATGCACTTGGCCAAAAAGGGCGTATGCGTTTTTTCCTGAATATATTCAGGAAAAAACGCATACGCCCTTTTTGGCCAACCAAGCAAGCTTGCAAAGGAAATCTGCACTACAATGAAGTCTCACTTCCCCCCGGTCAAAAGGGCCATCTGAAAAAAGTGTAAAATCCAGAAAGGCAGGACAGGCCATGGAGAACTGGGAGCCTTGTTATGCTGATGGGCGGGATGTAAATTGCCAACAGACACTCGGGAGAAGTGTATGGTGTTTCCTGAAACATCTAAAAAACAAAGCAACAGAGCCTAGGGCACTTCCACTTATGGTCCTATAGCTTAGGGAAATTAAAATCAAAAAGACACAGCCACCCCAAAGTTTGGGACGCCTCTGTTTACAAGAACCTCGTTTACCGTACACGTTCAACATCGCAGAAAGTGAAAAATGGATAAAGAAGTTGTGGTATTTACTTACAAAGCAATATCATTCAGCAATGAAATCTATGTCATCAGGCCCTTAGCAGCACAATGAGTGGATTCAGGTATGATGATTCTAACTGAAATAAGTCACACAGAAAAAGAAACATCATAAGATATCACTAATACACGGAATGTAAACTTGGCTACACAGGAACTGAATTCCAAAACAGAACAGGGTCTCAAATTTAGAAAACCAACTTATGCTTGCTTAAGGGGAAAGGTGAGTTGGGGTGCTGCATAAAACCAGAGATTGAAATGAGCACAGATAACGTTCTATAAGGCAAATATGGAATAGACAAGAGCTACTCCTTGCTCAACGAAATGGACTCAACACCCCATATTCAACGCCTAGGAATATACCTGCCTAGTAAGAATCATAAAAGCAATGGATTTATATATCTCTGTAAGAGAATCAAGAGTGTGTACAGCGGCATTAAAGCAGTGAAAATCAGCTAAATCCCATATTAAAAATAAATTTCTTAAACAAAACACAATGACAGTGAAATAGAGAGCAATACTTAAGTAATTCATTCAAGGCTTCTGATGCAACCTGCATTTACCATATCTACACCCAGAGCTGGGTGACACATAAGGCTGGACACTTGGGGCTCATAAGATTGGTGAGGTTCGGTGAGCAAATGCAGACCCTTTGAAGTCATATTGCATGGTACCCATTCCATGGGTCTCAACTCTCCAGGTTTAAGGGATTCTTCCTTTAGCTAAAACATGCATGTGGAACCCAGAGTATGATCCACCGTGTGATCGAGAAACGTGTTCAAATGTGTCTCACTTTTCGTTCCCTGGTACTCGGGTGCAACATTCCAGACACTTTACTAACACTCTCCCGACTTGGAGAGTCAGTCCCTTTAACCTCCTGTTTGGCTCAGTTTGCAATTTCTGCGGAAGATGAACAGGAATAGGGAGAACCAATGAGAGACTAGCTGGAGGTGTCTGGACGGGCAAATTTAACTCTCATTTCCCACAGGGAAGAGGAATAAACCAAAGGCTCAGCATGCCGTGCCGGAACCAGATTAGGGCCTGAAGCAATCCTGCGGTGTTGTGGCCAGCTCAAAAGAAAGCGAGTTGAAGAAAGGAGCTCAGGGGCACTGTAATTCACAAACCTGCAGATTTATAAATGACAGCTATTGTCCGAAAATATACTGAAGTAGGGCTGCCAAGAGGACTTGAATGCGGGGCAGAATTGCAGGAAACCGATTTCAGGAGGAATCGGAATTGGATTGCATTTAAAACACAGGAAAAGAGGAAGAACTTCGACAATGATGCACTTGGTCAAAAAGGGCGTATGTGTTTTTTCCTGAATATATTCAGGAAAAAACGCATACGCCCTTTTTGGCCAACCAAGCAAGCTTGCAAAGGAAATCTGCACTACAATGAAGTCTCACTTCCCCCCGGTCAAAAGGGCCATCTGAAAAAAGTGTAAAATCCAGAAAGGCAGAACAGGCCACGGAGAACTGGGAGCCTTGTTATGCTGATGGGCGGGATGTAAATTCCCAACAGCCGCTCTGTAGAAGTGTATGGTGTTTCCTGAAACATCTAAAAAACAAAGCAACAGAGCCTAGGGCACTTCCACTTATGGTCCTATAGCTTAGGGAAATTAAAATCAAAAAGACACAGCCACCCCAAAATTTGGGACGGCTCTTTTTACAGGAATCTCTTCTGCGGCACAAGTTAAATATCCCAGAGAGCAAATAATGGATAAAGAAGTTGTGGTACTTATGTACAACAGAATACCACTCAGCAATGAAATCTATGTCACCAGGCCCGTACCAGCATAATGAGTGGATTGAGGCACGATGATTCTAAGTGAAATAAGTCACACAGAAAAAGAAACATCATAAGGTATCACTAATACACGGAATGTGAACTTGGCTACACATGAACTGAATTACAAAACAGAACAGGGTCTCAAATTTAGAAAACCAACTTATGCTTGCTTAAGGGGGAAGGTGAGTTGGGGTGCTGCATAAAAGCAGAGTTTGAAATTAGCACAGATACCGTTCCATAAGCCAAATATGTAATAGACAAGACCTACCCCTTGCTCAACGAAATGGATTCAACAATGAGGTATCACCTCACACCTGGTAGAATAAGCATCATAGAAAATCTACAAACAAAAAATGCTGGAAAGGGTGTGGAGAAAAGGAACCCTCTTCCACTATTGTTGGGAATATAAATTGATACAGTCATTATGGAGAACAATATGGAATTTCTTAAGAAACTAACAATAGAATTACCATATGATACAGCAATCCCAGTACTGGACATATACCCAGACAAAACCATAAATCAAAAAGAGTCATTCACCGCAATGCTCATTGCATCACTATTTACAATATCGAGGTAATGGAAGCAACCTAAATGCCCACAGACAGACGAATGCATAAAGCTGTGGTACATATATAAAATGGAATATTACTAAGCCATGAAAAGGAATGAAATTGGGTCATTTGTAGAGACGTCGATGGATCTAGAGACTGTCATACAGAGTGAAGTAAGTCAGAAAGAGAAAAACAAATCTTGTATATTCATGCATATATGTGGAACCTAGAAAAACTGTACAGATTAACCATTTTGCAAGGCATAAATAGAGCAACAGATGTAGACAACAAACGTATGGACAACAAGGGGGGAAAGCTGTTGGGGGGGTGGTGGTGGGAGGAGTTGAGAGACTGGGATTGGCATGTATACATTTATATGTATAAAATAGATAACCAATAAGAACCTGCTGTATAAAAATATAAAATAAAATTCAAAATTAAAAAGAAATAAAATTTAAAAAATAAAACAGAAAAAACAATTATTCCCTGCACATACATGTATTTATATGAATAAATTATTTCCATGCTTATATCTGTAAATACAAAAAAGAGGAATAAAATCTACCTTGAACCAAAAACGAAAAAGAGAAAAAAACACAGAACCCACCAGTTACACAGAGGAAAACCGTATCAGGGTACTTGCTCCAGTTGTAAACAATTCTGAAGTTGGTCAGTGGTGGGGAATCGTCTCCCATTCAGCCAGCAGCCCCCACGCAACAAGCGTCCTCATTGCAAAGCTGGGACACCGTGCCGAGGCATCTGTGAGTAAACGTGAGCTGAGCCCCAGGCCAGTTGCTGCTGAACTATTCCCACCCGTCCCAGGTAAAACACCTGAATATATACAAGGACTTGAAAGCCTAGAGGAAGGGCCATAGAGCCACACGAGTGACAGCATGCCGGCCGACTTGGTGCCTGCAGGCCAGCCAGGATGGTCCTGGCCCTGGGTGCTCTTCTGGAAGATTTCCATTTCCCTGCCTGAGATACCCGTCCTGTCCCTGCCCCCACTGCTTTTTTCCTTCCTCACCTCTGCCCAGGGAGAAATTCCAGCAGCAGGTATGGGTGACACATCCTCTTCTTTAGCAGGTGGCAACCTGGCAACTGCTGCAGAAAGTCCAGCAGAGCCCCACTCACACTGGGCCACCCACAAAGCCGTGGCCTCTCACTCCCTCCCACCAGCCCAGCCCCGAGACTGCTGACAGGGCAGAGAAAATGGCGTCAGGCACGGCTGCAGGGGCTCTTGCTGCCTGGAGTGGTATTTATATTGATCTCAACCCAGGCACACCTGGGGAGGGCTGGCCGGCACGGTAAGGCTGCCCAGGTCAGCCAATCATCACCCCTCAGGGGCTCACAGTTGCAGAAAATGGAACTTGCTGAACCGGCCAGGTCCAAGGAACAGGTGTGGGCTCCTGAGAGTCAGGATAGACAAGGGGCTGCAGCTTTGGCTTGTTTTCTAATCATTTTATCTGGCCCATGAGTGGGAGACAACTTCAAGAAAACCCTCTCCTAATGAGAGGAACCCAGGAGTCAGGGAGAGGAGGGGTGGGTGGTGGTTGGAGACAGAGGCCTGGTGCCCCGGGTGCAGTGGAAGTCTCTGGAAGACCAGGTGGAGGGAGGCCTCACGGAGTGATGCCCAGGGTCACAGACCTGTCGCAGCTGCTGTTTGTTAGTTCAAGTCCTGCTCTGAGGTGCTCTGTGTCAGCTCTGAGCGACAGGTGAACTGGGGGTGCTCTGCAATGAGGGCTATGTGCACGGTTCCTGTGTGCCCAGCCCTGCCACGGTACCTGCAAGGGTAGCTCTGTATCCTGGGAGGGGCCTGATCACAAGAGCCCCGTGGGCTGGGGTGGGGGTGGGGTACCTGCCCAGGTGAGCTCCATATTCTGCGATTGGTCTGACCACGAGAGCCCCATGGGCTGCTGGGGACCTGGTAAAGGATGTCAGGACAGTCAGTGAAGCCACCGAGGATATACCTCCAGTTGCTCCTAATTCCTACACCCTGCTGGTCATTCTACCAACCACCAGGACATGGTATTCTGTATTAGTCTTCAATGATGCCTTCTTTTGTATTCCATTAGTCCCAGAGTCACAAGAAATTTTGGCTTGTGAGTGGCAGGACTCAACATACAACTAAAACAATACTTCCGGGCCGTCTGGCCCCAAGGGTGCAAAAATTCCCACACCGTCTTTGGGGAAAGCTTAGCTAAAGACCTAAAAGTTCTACCTCTGGAAAAGGAAACCCTCCTTCAATATGCAGACGACATTCTGATCGCCAGCCCTACTAAGGAGGCCTCTGAACTACCAAGCCAATAAAGGATAGAAGTTGTCCAAGAAAAAGCTCAAATATCACAGACTGCGGTGACCTGCCTGGGCTTCATTCTCACACAAGGTCAGAGAAGCCCATCCCAGGAAAGGGAAGAAACCATTTTCAGCCTTACCCCTTTCTAAAACTAGAAGACAGCTTAGGGGTTCCTGCGGAGGCCAGGGTTTGCTGCTTCTGGATCCCTAACTACAGTCTACTAGCTGGGCCTCTATATGAAACACTGAAAGGAAAAGATGATGATCCTTTTGAATAGAATCCAGAAGTGGCCTTTCAAGAATGGAAAGAGCAGTCAATTCAGACCCTTGCCCTGGAACTCCCTAATTTAGATAAACCCTTTGACCTTTACATTCCCGGTGAAAGGTGAATCGCCATTGGAGAATTAGTGCAAAAACTGGGACCACTTGAAATGGAACAATGCAAGAATGCCATCCAGGTAGGATAAACTACGGTCACTAAGGAGCTTGGCCCACTGCCACATCTGGCCAAGATACTGGCGGTATCTAAAAACCTGGAAATCAGCAGCCCAAAAGGCCACCTCCCTCCTACGGGAAAAGGACCCCACGTGGTGATCCTAACCACCAACCATGCCCTGAAGTTGCAGGGTTCGCTCCGTGGGCACACCGACCTCGAGTGAGGAGGCCCTCCAACTCCAACATCCAGAGAGATAACCGGGGGCAACAGGGCACCATGACGACTCGTGTGAACATCACTTGACCTGGAGTTTCTCTCATAAAACAACAAGAGTGTGTCCCAAAAGAGTAGACTACTGCTTGCAGGACTTACTGCACCCAGAGGGGAGCTAATAATCTTGGCGGGGGAACAGTATACCACACTGTCACCATAGAAAAGCCTACAGACACCGTGATGATGGTGGCCAATAAGACCAGCTGGACTCCTGTTTACTTCAAAAGGCTGTTGACTCAGTAGCCATCATGGTCCTTATCACCACTGACCCTGGACTGTCTGGGAGTTGAGCGGGCAGGGCTCTGACACCTGGTGCTGTTTGTACGTTAATTCAGGGGCCTAATTGAAGAAAGCGCAGACTACTGGTCAGAGCATCTAGGCTGGCAGAAACGGTCAGCCTAAGGTGGCCGAACAAATGTGGGGCGGGGTGAAACCGGCCCCCACAGCGTCTCTGCACATCTCTTTCCTGGACCCTTAAAGGTCATTAGAATCTATAACACTTCCAATGCTGGTGCTCAGGTGGACGAGCAGGGAGGCAGGGGTCCTGGGGACAATCAACGTCACCGGGAGGCTGCTGGGGAGAAGCTCTGACCCTCGCCCCAGGGTATGAGGGCTCCCAACTCAGCACTCAGCAGTTACAGAAGAAGGGTCTGCACCCTCAGCACTCCAAGAATGAGGAACGGGACAAAAGGCAGAGGAGGGGTTTGTCCCCAGCAAAGCCCATTAAAAATCCCTGGGAGATAAAAATAGAATCTGGGCAATAAAGTCAAGTCTAACCTTTTTTATCCTTTGTGCTTTGTCTAATTTCACGTGCTCCTAGGGTCCCGCATGCAGAGGTTCCACACCCGGCACTTCAGACCAGATTTCCTAGTGCAGAATGGCTGGGTCGACACCTCAGCTCCTGGGGCCCAGTGCAGACTCCACGATATAGAGCCTGAGCTACAGCCAACCCGGCCCTCGAGAGCTCTGCCGCCTCCCTCCCTCCCACTGACTCTGACAGGATCTCTACACAGCAGCCCAGCCCACAGCCCACGGGGTAGTGCATGCTCTCACCTCTCCATTCTCTGATCAAAATATAAAGTTTCCTTTGCTTGTGAACCAAACTCAGTCTCGATCTGTTGGCCCCAATGACACTGGGCAGGGGGACACTTGTTGGGGTCCACTCTGGAGGATCAGTAACAGAAATTGAGACTATTGTAACCTCAATGAACAGATGTGTGAGCCAAACTGTAGTTAACATAGAACAGTGTATAAGGCTCGGGTAAAATAAGATGTTTCTAACACTTCCATTTGATATTTCCATCACTTTTTATAAGCAAGTTCAGTGAAAAGGTTTGTCTTATTCGTCAGGTCAATATTAGAGAAACGAAGTGATTTCTTTCCAAGGATGTACATCTAATAATCTTGGTTAAACCTTCAATCTTGTTTTAAATGCTTTTCCATTGAAAATGATACCTCTCTTTCAGCTCCCCCATTTCTGAGAAGTATAAAATCTTATAATTTATTATTACCAAAGGGGAAAGGTGGGAGGAGGGATAAATTAACAGTTTGGAATTAACACATACACACTGCTATGTATAAAATAGATCATCAACAAGGAACTACTGTATAGCACAGGGAACTACACTCAACATTTTGCAATAACCTATAAGGGGAAATAATCTGAAAAAGAATAGATATTTTTATTGACATCATCTATCAATGATAGTTAAAGTGTAGCCTAAGGGAAGCTGGTGGTGAGTGCTTCTGACCCTGAAGACTTCAATCATCTAAAGTTTGGACTCTGCCTACTTCCCAAGGCCCTTAATGAACATATGTGTAGCCGTAGCTTAAAAACTTCCCCAGTTTGGGTTTCGGGGAGACACTGATTTTGAAAAAGCCCTGGTGTTCTCCTTACATGAATGGGACTCTTCCTACTGCTAAAACATGTCTGTCACACCCAGAGGATGGTATACCGTCTGATCGGGAAGAGTTTGGAAAAGGCATCTCATCTCCTCATCTCCTGGTGCTCGGGTTCACCCCTCCAGCGTCTTTACTAACAGTCTCCCCACTTGGAGATGTCAGCACTGTCAACATCCTGTTGCGTACAGTTTGGAATTTGTCCAGAGGATGAAGCGGAAGGATGAGGAACAATGAGAGACAAGTCCTAGGTGTTCAGACAGGCACATGTCACTCTAATTTCCAATCAGGAAGACGAATTGACCAAAGGCTAGGGTTGCCCATGGAAACAGTATAGGGCTTGAGGAAATCCCGCTGCTTTGTGGCCAGTTCCCATAAACACAAGTTGAACAATGGAACTCAGGGGCAGTAAAATTCACAAAACTGCAGAGTTGAAAATATCCATCACTGAAAAATGTCTTGAGGAAAGTCAGAGAAAAGGACTTGTAAGCAAGGAAGAATGGCAGGAAAGGGATTTGAGGAGGTAGAAAGGACTCGCCATTAAGCACAAGAAAAGGAGCTGAACATTGCCAACATTGCCAACATTGCAGTTGGCCAAAAAGGGTGTATGCGTTTTTTTCTGTATATATTCAAGAAAAGGGCATACACTTTTTTAGCCAACCAAACAGGTGGGCACTGGAAGTCAATACTACAAAAGATATCACTTCGCATCAGTCAGAAGAGCCATCCTCATAAAGCGTAAACAACAGAAATGCAGGACAGGGCAACGAGAAGAGGGAGCCCTGTGAGACTTATAGTGGAAATGTATATTGCCAACGGCCATTCTGGAGAAGTGTATTGTGTTTACTAAAGCATCTAAAAAATGAGCTACAGAGCATAGGGCACTTGCACTCATGGGCGTATATCTTGGGAAAAACAAAAATCGAGAGGACACAGGCACCCCAATGTTTACCCCCTCTCTGTTTAAAAGATCCTCGACTAGGATATAACTTAAATGTCTCTGGAGGGAAAAAATGGATAGAGATGTGGTACTTAGGTAGAGTGGAATATTATTCAGCCTGGAAATCAATGAAATATGGCCAGTTGTAACAACTCCGGAGGAGTTACGTATGATCATTCTAAGTGACAGAATTCAAAAAGAAAAAGACACATATCATAAGATATCACTTAAAGGTGGAATCCAAAATGGCTACACATGAAATAAATTACAAAACAAAAACATAGTCAAATATGTAGAAAACACACATAAGGCTGCTAAACGGGAAAGGTGGGGAGGGGTGAGGCATCATCCAGGAGGTTGAAATTAGCAAAGATACCATTCCAAATACCAAACTGATAATCAACAAGGCCTACACGGTAGCTAAAAGAACTGCACTCAGCACACTCAAGTCACCGGAAAAGAATATATACGACTGGTAAGAATCTGAAAAAGAATTTATTGATGACTCTCTGTACGTGAATCAAGTGGATGTACAGCAGCAAGAAACAGAGCTTTGAAAATCAGCTGTAACCAATATAGTAATAAATTGAAAAAAATAAACGACAGAGAGACAGAGAAAACCTCTTACAACTTTTCCTCAGGGACGGTGATGCAACATGGATTGAACACATCTAGACCAACAGCAGGATGAGACATAAGGCTGGAAACTGTTTGCGCTAAGAGAAATGTGAGGTTGGGTGAGGAAATGCACACCCTTTAAAGTAATACTACCTGGTACCCATTCAATGGGTCCCAAATCTGCAGGTTCAAGGGATCTTCCTACAGCTAAAACATGCATGGAAAACCCAGAGGACTGTACACCATGTGATCGGGAGATGTGTCTAAAATGCACCTCATTTATCCTCTCCTGGTGCTCCTGTTCACCATTCCAGCCATGTTACTTAGAATCTCCCCACTTGGAGAATCAGCACATTTAAACTTCTGTTTCACACATTTTGCAAATTGTGAGGAGGATGAACGGGAAGAGGGGGAACCAATGAGAGAATAGTTGTAGGGGTTTGGACGGGCACATATCACTCTAATTTCCCATTAAGAATAAGAATTAAAGAAAGGCTCAGCCTGCCTCGCCGGAGCCAAAATAGGGCCTGAAGCAATCCTGCGGGTTTGAGGACAGCTCACAAAAGAGCAACTTAAAAAATGGAGCTCAGGGTCACTGCAATTCACAAACCTGCAGAGTTATAAATGAAAACTAACGTCCAAAAATATGTTGAGGTAAGGCAAAGAAGAGGATCTGAATGCAAGACAGAATTGCAAGAAACAGATTTCAAGAGATAGATTGGACTCGTCTTTAATGCACATGAAAAGCGGCAGAATTTCGACAATGATGCAGTTGGCCCAAAAGGGCGTATGCGTTTTTTCCTGATTATATCCAGGAAAAAACGCATACGCACTTTATGGGCAACGAAGCAAGTAAGCAATGCAAATGTGCACAACAAAGAAGTCTCACTTCCCACCGGTCAAAAGGGCCATCCTAAAAAAGTGTAAAATCCAGAAAGGCAGGACAGGCCATGGAGAACAGGGAGCCTTTATACGCTGATGGGCAGTGTGTGAACTGCCGAGAGCCACTCTGGAGAAGTGTATGGTGGTTCCTAAATCATCTAAAAAACAGAGCGACAGAGCATAGGACACTTCCAATCATGGGAGTATATCTAGGGAAGTCTAAAAATCAACAAGACACAAGCACACCACAGTTTAGGGCTACTCTGTTTACAAGAACCTCAACTTCAATACACCTTAAATATCCCAGGAAAGAGAACAATGGATAAAGAAGATGTGGTACTTATGTACAATGGAATATCTCTTCACCATGAAATCAATGTAATAAGGCTAGTAGAAGGATAAAGAGTGGATTTAGGTCCGATAATACTACTTGAAATAAGTCAAACAGAAAAAGAAACATATCATAAGATATCACTTATAGAGGGAGGGTAAATATGGCTGCACAAGAAATGAATTACAGAACAGAACAGTGTCTCACATTTAGAAAACACACTTATGTCAGCTTAAGGGGAAAGGAGAGGTGGGGTGATGCATAAAACCAGAGTTTGAAATTAGCACAGATACCGTTCAATAAACCAAATAGGTATTAGACAAGATCTACACCTTGCTCAATGAACTGGCCTCAACACACCCTATACACCGCAGAGAAATATATCTGAGTAATAAGAATCTTAAAACCCATGTATTGATATATCTCCATAAGGGAATCAAGTGTGTGCAGAGCGGCACAAACACAGCAGTGAAAATGAGCTAAACCCCATTATAGAAATAAATTTTAAAAAGAAAACGCTGAAACAATGAAAGAGAAAAATTCTTACAAAATTCGCTCAGGGGCTGTGATGCAACCTGGATTGCAACCTGGATTGACCACATATAAACCCACAGCTGGATAAGACATAAGGCTGGACACTTGGGGCTGAGAGGATTGGTGAGCTTTGGTGAGCAACTGCCGAAAGTTTAATGCAATACTTCATGCTACTCAGTCCAAGGGTCCCAACACTCCAGGTTGAAGGGAATCTTCCTACAGCTAAACCATGCTTGGGAAACCCAGCGACTGGTATACCATATGATCGGGAAAGGTTTCTAAAACGCACCTCATTTTTCCTCTCCTGGGGCTGCGGATCGACATTCCAGCCGCTTTACTAACAACATCCCCACATGGAGTCAATGCCTTTAAGTTCTGGTATCGCACAGTCTGCAGTTAGTGTGGAGGATGAATGGGAATAGGGGGAACCAGTGAGAAACAAGCTGTAGCGGTTTCAATGGGCACATGTCACTCTAATGCCACATCAGTAAGAAGAATTAACCAAAGGCACAGCAAGGTGCCCCAGAAGAAAAATAGGGCTTCAAGGAATCCTGTGGTTATGGGGCAAGACCACAAAAATAAGAGCTGAAAAGTGGGGCTAAGGGCCACCGCAATTCAAAAACCTGCAGAGTTATAAAGGCCAACTATTTTCAAAAAATATATTGAGGTAAGGCTATGAAGAGACATAGAAAGCAAGGCAGAATTGCAGGAAACCGATTTCAGGAGGTAGACTGGAATTGCATTGAAAACATATGAAGAGAGTCAGAACCTCGACAATGATGCACTTGGCCAAAAAGGGCCTATGTGTTTTTTCCTGAATATATTCAGGAAAAAACGCATACACACTTTTTGGCCAACCAAGCAAGCTTGCAAAGGAAATCTGCACTACAATGAAGTCTCACTTCCACCTGCTCAAAAGGGCCATCTGAAAAAAGTGTAAAATCCATAAAGGCACGACAGGGCATGGAAAACTGGGAGCCTTCTTATGCTGATGTGCGGGATGTAAATTGCCAACAGCCACTCTGGAGAAGTGTATGGTGTTTCCTGAAACATCTAAAAAACAAAGCAACAGAGCCTAGGGCACTTCCACTTATGGTCCTATAGATTAGGGAAATTAAAATTAAAAAGACACAGCCACCCCAAAGTTTGGGACGGCTCTGTTTACAAGAACCTCGTTTACGGTACAAGTTCAATATCGCAGAGAGTGAAAAATGGATAAAGAAGTTGTGGTACTTACGTACAATGCAATATCACTGAGCAATGAAATCTATGTCATCAGGCCCTTAGCAGCACAATGAGTGGATTCAGGTATGATGATTCTAACTGAAATAAATCACACAGAAAAAGAAACATCATAAGATATCAGTAATACACGGAATGTAAACTTGGCTACTCAGGAACTGAATTACAGAACAGAACAGGGTCTCCAATTTAGAAAACCAACTTATGCTTGCTTAAGGGGGAAGGTGAGTTGGGGTGCTGCATAAAACCAGAGATTGAAATGAGCACAGATAAAGTTCCTTAAGCCAAATATGGAATAGACAAGAGCTACTCCTTGCTCAACGAAATGGACTCAACACCCCATATTAAACGCCTAAGAATATACCTGACTAGTAAGAATCTTAAAACGTACGGATGGCTATGTCTGAAAGAGAATCAAGCGTGTGTACAGGGGCATAAACGCAGCAGTGATAGGATTGGAGAGGTTCGGTGAGCAAATGAAGACCCTTTGAAGTCATATTGCATGGTACCCATTCCACGGGTTTCAACTACCCAGGTTTAAGGTATTCTTCCTTC
Organism: Globicephala melas; assembly: GCF_963455315.2. Lineage (NCBI taxonomy): Eukaryota > Metazoa > Chordata > Mammalia > Artiodactyla > Delphinidae > Globicephala > Globicephala melas. The sequence goes on along the minus strand of NW_027207279.1, from coordinate 44,348 downwards.
AGCTAAAACATGCATGTGGAACCTAGAGTATGATCAACCATGTGATCGGGGGACGTGTTCAAATATGTCTCAGTTTTCCTCCCCTGGTACTCGGGTGCAACATTCCAGACGCTTTACTAACACTCTCCCGACTTGGAGAGTCAGTCCCTTTAACCTCCTGTTTGGCCCAGTTTGCAATTTCTGCGGAAGATGAACAGGAATAGCGAGAACCAATGTGAGACTAGCTGGAGGTGTCTGGACGGGTAAATTTAACTCTCATTTCCCACCAGGAAGAGGAAATAACCAAAGGCTCAGCGTGCTGTGCCGGAACCAGATTAGGGCCTGAAGCCATCCTGCGGTGTTGCGGCCAGCTCACAAAAAAGCGAGTTGAAGAAAGGAGCTCAGGGGCACTGTAATTCACAAACCTGCAGAGTTATAAATGACAGCTATCGTCCAAAAATATACTGAAGTAAGGCTGCCAAAAGGAGTTGAAAGCGGGGCAGAATTGCAGGAAACCGATTTCAGGAGGTAGACTGGAATTGCATTGAAAGCATAGGAAAAGAGGTAGAAGGTCCACAAGAATGCACTTGCTCAAAAAGCGTTTATGCGTTTTTTCCTGAATATATTCAGGAAAAAACGCATACGCCCTTTTTGGCCAACCAAGCAAGCTTGCAAAGGAAATCTGCACTACAATGAAGTCTCACTTCCCCCCAGTCAAAAGGGCCATCTGAAAAAAGTGTGAAATCCAGAAAGGCAGGACAAGCCATGGAGAACTGGGAACCTTGTTATGCTGATGGGCAGGATGTAAATTGCCAAGAGCCATTCGGGAGAAGTGTATGGTGTTTCCTGAAACATCTAAAAAACAAAGCAACAGCGCCTAGGGTACTTCCACTTATGGTCCTATAGCTTAGGGAAATTAAAATCAAAAAGACACAGCCACCCCAAAGTTTGGGACGGCTCTGTTTACCACAACATCCTTTACAGTACAAGCTCAATATCACAGAAAGTGAAAAATGGATAAATAAGTTGTGGAACTCACGTACAATGCAGTATCACTCAGCAATGAAATCTATGTCATCAGGCCTGTAGCAGCATAATGAGTGGAGTTAGCTACGGTGATTCTAACTGAAATAAGTCACACAGAAAAAGAAACATCATAAGATATCACTAACACACGGAATGTAAACTTGGCTACACAAGAACTGAATTACAGAACAGAACAGGGTCTCAAATTGAGAAAACCAACTTATGCTTGCTTAAGGGGAAAGTTGAGTTGGGGTGCTGCATAAAACCAGAGATTGAAATGAGCACAGATAAAGTTCCTTAAGCCAAATATGGAATAGACAAGAGCTACTCCTTGCTCAACGAAATGGACTCAACACCCCATATTAAACGCCTAAGAATGTACCTGACTAGTAAGTATCTTAAAACCTATGGGTTGCTATGTCTCCAAAAGAGAATCAAGCGTGTGTACAGGGGCATAAACGCAGCAGTGATAGGATTGGAGAGGTTCGGTGAGCAAATGAAGACCCTTTGAAGACATATTGCATGGTACCCATTCCACGGGTCTCAACTCTCTAGGTTTAAGGTATTCTTTCTTCAGCTAAAACATGCATGTGGAACCCAGAGTATGATCAACCGTGTGATCGGGAGACGTGTACAAATATGTCTCAGTTTCCTTCCCCTGGTACTCGGGTGCAACATTCCAGACGCTTTACTAACACTCTCCCGACTTGGAGAGTCAGTCCCTTTAACCTCCTGTTTGGCCCAGTTTGCAATTTCTGCGGAAGATGAACAGGAATAGGGAGAACCAATGAGAGACTAGCTGGAGGTGTCTGAACGGGCAAATTTAACTCTCCTTTCCCACCAGGAAGAGGAATTAACCAAAGGCTCAGCGTGCCATGCCGGAACCAGATTAGGGCCTGAAGCCATCCTGCGGTGTTGTGGCCAGCTCACAAGAAAGCGAGTTGAAGAAAGGAGCTCAGGGGCACTGTAATTCACAAACCTGCAGAGTTATAAATGACAGCTATCGTCCAAAAATATACTGAAGTAAGGCTGCCAAGAGGACTTGAAAGCGGGGCAGACTTGCAGGAAAACCGATTTCAGGAGGTAGACTGCAATTGCATTGAAAGCATAGGAAAAGAGGCAGAACGTCCACAATGATGCACTTGGCCAAAAAGGGCGGATGCGTTTTTTCCTGAATATATTCAGGAAAAAACGCATACGCCCTTTTTGGCCAACCAAGCAAGCTTGCAAAGGAAATCTGCACTACAATGAAGTCTCACTTCCCCCCGGTCAAAAGGGCCATCTGAAAAAAGTGTAAAATCCAGAAAGGCAGGACAGGCCATGGAGAACTGGGAGCCTTGTTATGCTGATGGGCGGGATGTAAATTGCCAACAGACACTCGGGAGAAGTGTATGGTGTTTCCTGAAACATCTAAAAAACAAACCAACAGAGCCTAGGGCACTTCCACTTATGGTCCTATAGTTTAGGGAAATTAAAATCAAAAAGACACAGCCACCCCAAAGTTTGGAACGCCTCTGTTTACAAGAACCTCGTTTACAGTACAAGTTCAACATCGCAGAAATTGAAAAATGGATAAAGAAGTTGTGGTATTTACTTACAAAGCAATATCACTCAGCAATGAAATCTATGTCATCAGGCCCTTAGCAGCACAATGAGTGGATTCAGGTATGATGATTCTAACTGAAATAAGTCACACAGAAAAAGAAACATCATAAGCTATCAGTAATAAATGGAATGTAAACTTGGCTACACAGGAACTGAATTACAGAACAGAACAGGGTCTCAAATTGAGAAAACCAACTTATGCTTGCTTAAGGGGAAATGTGAGTTAGGGTGCTGCATAAAACCAAGATTGAAATGAGCACAGATAAAGTTCCTTAAGCCAAATATGGAATAGGCAAGAGCTACTCCTTGCTCAACGAAATGACTCAACACCCCATATTAAACAACTAAGAATGTACCTGACTAGTAAGTATCTTAAAACCTATGGATTGCTATTTCTCCAAAAGAGAATCAAGCGTGTGTACAGGGGCATAAACGCAGCAGTGATAGGACTGGAGAGGTTCGGTGAGCAAATGAAAACCCTTTGAGACATATTGCATGGTACCCATTCCAAGGGTCTCAACTCTCCAGGTTTAAGGTATTCTTCCTTCAGCTAAAACATGCATGTGGAACCCAGAATATGATCAACCGTGTGATAGGGAGACTTGTTCAAATATGTCTCAGTTTTCGTCCCCTGGTACTCGGGTGCAACATTCCCGATGCTTTACTAACACTCTCCCCACTTGGAGAGTCAGTGGCTTTAACCTCCTGTTTGGCCCAGTTTGCAAATTCTGCGGAAGATGAACAGGAATAGGGAGAACCAATGAGAGACTAGCTGGAGGTGTCTGAACGGGCAAAGTTAACTCTCATTTCCCACCAGGAAGAGGAAATAACCAAAGGCTCAGCGTGCCGTGCCGGAACCAGATTAGGGCCTGAAGCCATCCTGCGGTGTTGCGGCCAGCTCAAAAGAAAGCGAGTTGAAGAAAGGAGCTCAGGGGCACTGTAATTCACAAACATGTAGAGTTATAAATGACAGCTATCGTCCAAAAGTATACTGAAGTAAGGCTGCCAAGAGGAGTTGAAAGCGGGGCAGAATTGCAGGAAACCGATTTCAGGAGGTAGACTGGAATTGCATTGAAAGCATAGGAAAAGAGGCAGAACGTCCACAATGATGCACTTGGCCAAAAAGGGCGTATGCGTTTTTTCCTGAATATATTCAGGAAAAACGCATACGCCCTTTTTGGCCAACCAAGCAAGCTTGCAAAGGAAATCTGCACTACAATGAAGTCTCACTGCCCCCCGGTCAAAAGGGCCATCTGAAAAAAGTGTAAAATCCAGCAAGGCAGGACAGGCCATGGAGAACTGGGAGCCTTGTTATGCTGATGGGCGGGATGTAAATTGCCAACAGACACTCGGGAGAAGTGTATGGTGTTTCCTGAAACATCTAAAAAACAAAGCAACAGAGCCTAGGGCACTTCCACTTATGGTCCTATAGCTTAGGGAAATTAAAATCAAAAAGATACAGCCACCCCAATGTTTGGGACGCCTCTGTTTACAAGAACCTCGTTTACCGTACAAGTTCAATATCACAGAAAGTGAAAAATGGATAAAGAACTTGTGGTACTTACGTACAATGCAGTATCACTCAGCAGTGAAATCTATGTCATCAGGCCTGTAGCAGCACAATGAGTGGATTCAGGTACGATGATTCTAACTGAAATAAGTCACACAGAAAAAGAAACATCATAAGATATCAGTAATACACGGAATGTAAACTTGGCTACACAGGAACTGAATTACAGAACAGAACAGGGTCTCAAATTTAGAAAACCAACTTATGTTTGTTTAAGGGTAAAGGTGAGTTGGGGTGCTGCATAAAACCAGAGATTGAAATGAGCACAGATAAAGTTCCTTAAGCCAAATATGGAATAGACAAGAGCTACTCCTTGCTCAACGAAATGGACTCAACACCGCATATTAAACGCCTAAGAATGTACCTGACTCTTAAGTATCTTAAAACCTATGGATTGCTATGTCTCCGAAAGAGAATCAAGCATGTGTACAGGGACATAACCGCAGCAGTGATAGGATTGGAGAGGTTCGGTGAGCAAATGAAGACCCTTTGAAGTCATATTGCATGGTACCCATTCCACGGGTTTCAACTACCCAGGTTTAAGGTATTCTTCCTTCAGCTAAAACATGCATGTGGAACCTAGAGTATGATCAACCATGTGATCGGGAGACGTGTTCAAATATGTCTCAGTTTTCGTACCCTGGTACTCGGGTGCAACATTCCAGACGCTTTACTAACACTCTCCCGACTTGGAGAGTCAGTCCCTTTAACCTCCTGTTTGGCTCAGTTTGCAATTTCTGCGGAAGATGAACAGGAATAGCGAGAACCAATGAGAGACTAGCTGGAGGTGTCTGGACGGGCAAATTTAACTCTCATTTCCCACCAGGAAGAGGAAATAACCAAAGGCTCAGCGTGCCGTGCCGGAACCAGATTAGGGCCTGAAGCCATCCTGCGGTGTTGCGGCCAGCTCACAAGAAAGCGAGTTGAAGAAAGGAGCTCAGGGGCACTGTAATTCACAAACATGTAGAGTTATAAATGACAGCTATCGTCCAAAAGTATACTGAAGTAAGGCTGCCAAGAGGAGTTGAAAGCGGGGCAGAATTGCAGGAAACCGATTTCAGGAGGTAGACTGGAATTGCATTGAAAGCATAGGAAAAGAGGCAGAACGTCCACAATGATGCACTTGGCCAAAAAGGGCGTATGCGTTTTTTCCTGAATATATTCAGGAAAAACGCATACGCCCTTTTTGGCCAACCAAGCAAGCTTGCAAAGGAAATCTGCACTACAATGAAGTCTCACTGCCCCCCGGTCAAAAGGGCCATCTGAAAAAAGTGTAAAATCCAGCAAGGCAGGACAGGCCATGGAGAACTGGGAGCCTTGTTATGCTGATGGGCGGGATGTAAATTGCCAACAGACACTCGGGAGAAGTGTATGGTGTTTCCTGAAACATCTAAAAAACAAAGCAACAGAGCCTAGGGCACTTCCACTTATGGTCCTATAGCTTAGGGAAATTAAAATCAAAAAGATACAGCCACCCCAATGTTTGGGACGCCTCTGTTTACAAGAACCTCGTTTACCGTACAAGTTCAATATCACAGAAAGTGAAAAATGGATAAAGAACTTGTGGTACTTACGTACAATGCAGTATCACTCAGCAGTGAAATCTATGTCATCAGGCCTGTAGCAGCACAATGAGTGGATTCAGGTACGATGATTCTAACTGAAATAAGTCACACAGAAAAAGAAACATCATAAGATATCAGTAATACACGGAATGTAAACTTGGCTACACAGGAACTGAATTACAGAACAGAACAGGGTCTCAAATTTAGAAAACCAACTTATGTTTGTTTAAGGGTAAAGGTGAGTTGGGGTGCTGCATAAAACCAGAGATTGAAATGAGCACAGATAAAGTTCCTTAAGCCAAATATGGAATAGACAAGAGCTACTCCTTGCTCAACGAAATGGACTCAACACCGCATATTAAACGCCTAAGAATGTACCTGACTCTTAAGTATCTTAAAACCTATGGATTGCTATGTCTCCGAAAGAGAATCAAGCATGTGTACAGGGACATAACCGCAGCAGTGATAGGATTGGAGAGGTTCGGTGAGCAAATGAAGACCCTTTGAAGTCATATTGCATGGTACCCATTCCACGGGTTTCAACTACCCAGGTTTAAGGTATTCTTCCTTCAGCTAAAACATGCATGTGGAACCTAGAGTATGATCAACCATGTGATCGGGAGACGTGTTCAAATATGTCTCAGTTTTCGTACCCTGGTACTCGGGTGCAACATTCCAGACGCTTTACTAACACTCTCCCGACTTGGAGAGTCAGTCCCTTTAACCTCCTGTTTGGCTCAGTTTGCAATTTCTGCGGAAGATGAACAGGAATAGCGAGAACCAATGAGAGACTAGCTGGAGGTGTCTGGACGGGCAAATTTAACTCTCATTTCCCACCAGGAAGAGGAAATAACCAAAGGCTCAGCGTGCCGTGCCGGAACCAGATTAGGGCCTGAAGCCATCCTGCGGTGTTGCGGCCAGCTCACAAGAAAGCGAGTTGAAGAAAGGAGCTCAGGGGCACTCTAATTCACAAACCTGCAGAGTTATAAATGACAACTATCGTCCAAAAATATACTGAAGTAAGGCTGCCAAGAGGACTTGAAAACGGGGCAGAATTGCAGGAAACCGATTTCAGGAGGTAGACTGGAATTGCATTGAAAGCATAGGAAAAGAGGCAGAACGTCCACAATGATGCACTTGGCCAAAAAGGGCGTATGCGTTTTTTCCTGAATATATTCAGGGAAAAACGCATACGCCCTTTTTGGCCAACCAAGCAAGCTTGCAAAGGAAATCTGCACTACAATGAAGTCTCACTTCCCCCCGGTCAAAAGGGCCATCTGAAAAAAGTGTAAAATCCAGAAAGGCAGGACAGGCCATGGAGAACTGGGAGCCTTGTTATGCTGATGGGCGGGATGTAAATTGCCAACAGACACTCGGGAGAAGTGTATGGTGTTTCCTGAAACATCTAAAAAACAAAGCAACAGAGCCTAGGGCACTTCCACTTATGGTCCTATAGCTTAGGAAAATTAAAATCAAAAAGACACAGCCACCCCAAAGTTTGGGACGCCTCTGTTTACAAGAACCTCGTTTACCGTACAAGTTCAATATCACAGAAAGTGAAAAATGGATAAAGAACTTGTGGTACTTACGTACAATGCAGTATCACTCAGCAGTGAAGTCTATGTCATCAGGCCCGTAGCAGCACAATGAGTGGATTCAGGTACGATGATTCTAACTGAAATAAGTCACACAGAAAAAGAAACATCATAAGATATCAGTAATACACGGAATGTAAACTTGGCTACACAGGAACTGAATTACAGAACAGAACAGTGTCTCAAATTTAGAAAACCAACTTATGCTTGTTTAAGGGTAAAGGTGAGTTGGGGTGCTGCATAAAACCAGAGATTGAAATGAGCACAGATAAAGTTCCTTAAGCCAAATATGGAATAGACAAGAGCTACTCCTTGCTCAACGAAATGGACTCAACACCGCATATTAAACGCCTAAGAATGTACCTGACTCTTAAGTATCTTAAAACCTATGGATTGCTATGTCTCCGAAAGAGAATCAAGCATGTGTACAGGGACATAAACGCAGCAGTGATAGGATTGGAGAGGTTCGGTGAGCAAATGAAGACCCTTTGAAGTCATATTGCATGGTACCCATTCCACGGGTTTCAACTACCCAGGTTTAAGGTATTCTTCCTTCAGCTAAAACATGCATGTGGAACCTAGAGTATGATCAACCATGTGATCGGGAGACGTGTTCAAATATGTCTCAGTTTTCGTACCCTGGTACTCGGGTGCAACATTCCAGACGCTTTACTAACACTCTCCCGACTTGGAGAGTCAGTCCCTTTAACCTCCTGTTTGGCCCAGTTTGCAATTTCTGCGGAAGATGAACAGGAATAGCGAGAACCAATGAGAGACTAGCTGGAGGTGTCTGGACGGGCAAATTTAACTCCCATTTCCCACCAGGAAGAGGAAAGAACCAAAGGCTCAGCCTGCCGTGCCGGAACCAGATTAGGGCCTGAAGCCATCCTGCGGTGTTGCGGCCAGCTCACAAGAAAGCGAGTTGAAGAAAGGAGCTCAGGGGCACTGTAATTCACAAACCTGCAGAGTTATAAATGACAACTATCGTCCAAAAATATACTGAAGTAAGGCTGCCAAGAGGACTTGAAAGCGGGGCAGAATTGCAGGAAACCGATTTCAGGAGGTAGACTGGAATTGCATTGAAAGCATAGGAAAAGAGGCAGAACGTCCACAATGATGCACTTGGCCAAAAAGGGCGTATGCGTATTTTCCTGAATATATTCAGGAAAAAACGCATACGCCGTTTTTGGCCAACCAAGCAAGCTTGCAAAGGAAATCTGCACTACAATGAAGTCTCACTTCCCCCCGGTCAAAAGGGCCATCTGAAAAAAGTGTAAAATCCAGAAAGGCAGGACAGGCCATGGAGAACTGGGAGCCTTGTTATGCTGATGGGCGGGATGTAAATTGCCAACAGACACTCGGGAGAAGTGTATGGTGTTTCCTGAAACATCTAAAAAACAAAGCAACAGAGCCTAGGGCACTTCCACTTATGGTCCTATAGCTTAGGGAAATTAAAATCAAAAAGATACAGCCACCCCAATGTTTGGGACGCCTCTGTTTACAAGAACCTCGTTTACCGTACAAGTTCAATATCACAGAAAGTGAAAAATGGATAAAGAACTTGTGGTACTTACGTACAATGCAGTATCACTCAGCAGTGAAATCTATGTCATCAGGCCCGTAGCAGCACAATGAGTGGATTCAGGTACGATGATTCTAACTGAAATAAGTCACACAGAAAAAGAAACATCATAAGATATCAGTAATACACGGAATGTAAACTTGGCTACACAGGAACTGAATTACAGAACAGAACAGGGTCTCAAATTTAGAAAACCAACTTATGCTTGTTTAAGGGTAAAGGTGAGTTGGGGTGCTGCATAAAACCAGAGATTGAAATGAGCACGGATAAAGTTCCTTAAGCCAAATATGGAATAGACAAGAGCTACTCCTTGCTCAACGAAATGGACTCAACACCGCATATTAAACGCCTAAGAATGTACCTGACTCTTAAGTATCTTAAAACCTATGGATTGCTATGTCTCCGAAAGAGAATCAAGCATGTGTACAGGGACATAACCGCAGCAGTGATAGGATTGGAGAGGTTCGGTGAGCAAATGAAGACCCTTTGAAGTCATATTGCATGGTACCCATTCCACGGGTTTCAACTACCCAGGTTTAAGGTATTCTTCCTTCAGCTAAAACATGCATGTGGAACCTAGAGTATGATCAACCATGTGATCGGGAGACGTGTTCAAATATGTCTCAGTTTTCGTACCCTGGTACTCGGGTGCAACATTCCAGACGCTTTACTAACACTCTCCCGACTTGGAGAGTCAGTCCCTTTAACCTCCTGTTTGGCTCAGTTTGCAATTTCTGCGGAAGATGAACAGGAATAGCGAGAACCAATGAGAGACTAGCTGGAGGTGTCTGGACGGGCAAATTTAACTCTCATTTCCCACCAGGAAGAGGAAATAACCAAAGGCTCAGCGTGCCGTGCCGGAACCAGATTAGGGCCTGAAGCCATCCTGCGGTGTTGCGGCCAGCTCACAAGAAAGCGAGTTGAAGAAAGGAGCTCAGGGGCACTGTAATTCACAAACCTGCAGAGTTATAAATGACAACTATCGTCCAAAAACATACTGAAGTAAGGCTGCCAAGAGGACTTGAAAGCGGGGCAGAATTGCAGGAAACCGATTTCAGGAGGTAGACTGGAATTGCATTGAAAGCATAGGAAAAGAGGCAGAACGTCCACAATGATGCACTTGGCCAAAAAGGGCGTATGCGTTTTTTCCTGAATATATTCAGGGAAAAACGCATACGCCCTTTTTGGCCAACCAAGCAAACTTGCAAAGGAAATCTGCACTACAATGAAGTCTCACTTCCCCCCGGTCAAAAGGGCCATCTGAAAAAAGTGTAAAATCCAGAAAGGCAGGACAGGCCATGGAGAACTGGGAGCCTTGTTATGCTGATGGGCGGGATGTAAATTGCCAACAGACACTCGGGAGAAGTGTATGGTGTTTCCTGAAACATCTAAAAAACAAAGCAACAGAGCCTAGGGCACTTCCACTTATGGTCCTATAGCTTAGGGAAATTAAAATCAAAAAGACACAGCCACCCCAAAGTTTGGGACGCCTCTGTTTACAGGAACCTCGTTTACCGTACAAGTTCAATATCACAGAAAGTGAAAAATGGATAAAGAACTTGTGGTACTTACGTACAATGCAGTATCACTCAGCAGTGAAATCTATGTCATCAGGCCCGTAGCAGCACAATGAGTGGATTCAGGTACGATGATTCTAACTGAAATAAGTCACACAGAAAAAGAAACATCATAAGATATCAGTAATACACGGAATGTAAACTTGGCTACACAGGAACTGAATTACAGAACAGAACAGGGTCTCAAATTTAGAAAACCAACTTATGCTTGTTTAAGGGTAAAGGTGAGTTGGGGTGCTGCATAAAACCAGAGATTGAAATGAGCACAGATAAAGTTCCTTAAGCCAAATATGGAATAGACAAGAGCTACTCCTTGCTCAACGAAATGGACTCAACACCGCATATTAAACGCCTAAGAATGTACCTGACTCTTAAGTATCTTAAAACCTATGGATTGCTATGTCTCCGAAAGAGAATCAAGCATGTGTACAGGGACATAACCGCAGCAGTGATAGGATTGGAGAGGTTCGGTGAGCAAATGAAGACCCTTTGAAGTCATATTGCATGGTACCCATTCCACGGGTTTCAACTACCCAGGTTTAAGGTATTCTTCCTTCAGCTAAAACATGCATGTGGAACCTAGAGTATGATCAACCATGTGATCGGGAGACGTGTTCAAATATGTCTCAGTTTTCGTACCCTGGTACTCGGGTGCAACATTCCAGACGCTTTACTAACACTCTCCCGACTTGGAGAGTCAGTCCCTTTAACCTCCTGTTTGGCCCAGTTTGCAATTTCTGCGGAAGATGAACAGGAATAGCGAGAACCAATGAGAGACTAGCTGGAGGTGTCTGGACGGGCAAATTTAACTCCCATTTCCCACCAGGAAGAGGAAAGAACCAAAGGCTCAGCGTGCCGTGCCGGAACCAGATTAGGGCCTGAAGCCATCCTGCGGTGTTGCGGCCAGCTCACAAGAAAACGAGTTGAAGAAAGGAGCTCAGGGGCACTGTAATTCACAAACCTGCAGAGTTATAAATGACAACTATCGTCCAAAAATATACTGAAGTAAGGCTGCCAAGAGGACTTGAAAGCGGGGCAGAATTGCAGGAAACCGATTTCAGGAGGTAGACTGGAATTGCATTGAAAGCATAGGAAAAGAGGCAGAACGTCCACAATGATGCACTTGGCCAAAAAGGGTGTATGCGTTTTTTCCTGAATATATTCAGGAAAAAACGCATACGCCGTTTTTGGCCAACCAAGCAAGCTTGCAAAGGAAATCTGCACTACAATGAAGTCTCACTTCCCCCCGGTCAAAAGGGCCGTCTGAAAAAAGTGTAAAATCCAGAAAGGCAGGACAGGCCATGGAGAACTGGGAGCCTTGTTATGCTGATGGGCGGGATGTAAATTGCCAACAGACACTCGGGAGAAGTGTATGGTGTTTCCTGAAACATCTAAAAAACAAAGCAACAGCGCCTAGGGCACTTCCACTTATGGTCCTATAGCTTAGGGAAATTAAAATCAAAAAGACACAGCCACCCCAAAGTTTGGGACACCTCTGTTTACAAGAACCTCGTTTACCGTACAAGTTCAATATCACAGAAAGTGAAAAATGGATAAAGAACTTGTGGTACTTACGTACAATGCAGTATCACTCAGCAGTGAAATCTATGTCATCAGGCCCGTAGCAGCACAATGAGTGGATTCAGGTACGATGATTCTAACTGAAATAAGTCACACAGAAAAAGAAACATCATAAGATATCAGTAATACACGGAATGTAAACTTGGCTACACAGGAACTGAATTACAGAACAGAACAGGGTCTCAAATTTAGAAAACCAACTTATGCTTGTTTAAGGGTAAAGGTGAGTTGGGGTGCTGCATAAAACCAGAGATTGAAATGAGCACAGATAAAGTTCCTTAAGCCAAATATGGAATAGACAAGAGCTACTCCTTGCTCAATGAAATGGACTCAACACCGCATATTAAACGCCTAAGAATGTACCTGACTCTTAAGTATCTTAAAACCTATGGATTGCTATGTCTCCGAAAGAGAATCAAGCATGTGTACAGGGACATAAACGCAGCAGTGATAGGATTGGAGAGGTTCGGTGAGCAAATGAAGACCCTTTGAAGTCATATTGCATGGTACCCATTCCACGGGTTTCAACTACCCAGGTTTAAGGTATTCTTCCTTCAGCTAAAACATGCATGTGGAACCTAGAGTATGATCAACCATGTGATCGGGAGACGTGTTCAAATATGTCTCAGTTTTCGTACCCTGGTACTCGGGTGCAACATTCCAGACGCTTTACTAACACTCTCCCGACTTGGAGAGTCAGTCCCTTTAACCTCCTGTTTGGCCCAGTTTGCAATTTCTGCGGAAGATGAACAGGAATAGCGAGAACCAATGAGAGACTAGCTGGAGGTGTCTGGACGGGCAAATTTAACTCCCATTTCCCACCAGGAAGAGGAAAGAACCAAAGGCTCAGCGTGCCGTGCCGGAACCAGATTAGGGCCTGAAGCCATCCTGCGGTGTTGCGGCCAGCTCACAAGAAAACGAGTTGAAGAAAGGAGCTCAGGGGCACTGTAATTCACAAACCTGCAGAGTTACAAATGACAACTATCGTCCAAAAATATACTGAAGTAAGGCTGCCAAGAGGACTTGAAAGCGGGGCAGAATTGCAGGAAACCGATTTCAGGAGGTAGACTGGAATTGCATTGAAAGCATAGGAAAAGAGGCAGAACGTCCACAATGATGCACTTGGCCAAAAAGGGCGTATGCGTTTTTTCCTGAATATATTCAGGAAAAAACGCATACGCCGTTCTTGGCTAACCAAGCAAGCTTGCAAAGGAAATCTGCACTACAATGAAGTCTCACTTCCCCCCGGTCAAAAGGGCCATCTGAAAAAAGTGTAAAATCCAGAAAGGCAGGACAGGCCATGGAGAACTGGGAGCCTTGTTATGCTGATGGGCGGGATGTCAATTGCCAACAGACACTCGGGAGAAGTGTATGGTGTTTCCTGAAACATCTAAAAAACAAAGCAACAGAGCCTAGGGCACTTCCACTTATGGTCCTATAGCTTAGGGAAATTAAAATCAAAAAGATACAGCCACCCCAATGTTTGGGACGCCTCTGTTTAGAAGAACCTCGTTTACCGTACAAGTTCAATATCACAGAAAGTGAAAAATGGATAAAGAACTTGTGGTACTTACGTACAATGCAGTATCACTCAGCAGTGAAATCTATGTCATCAGGCCCGTAGCAGCACAATGAGTGGATTCAGGTACGATGATTCTAACTGAAATAAGTCACACAGAAAAAGAAACATCATAAGATATCAGTAATACACGGAATGTAAACTTGGCTACACAGGAACTGAATTACAGAACAGAACAGGGTCTCAAATTTAGAAAACCAACTTATGCTTGTTTAAGGGTAAAGGTGAGTTGGGGTGCTGCATAAAACCAGAGATTGAAATGAGCACAGATAAAGTTCCTTAAGCCAAATATGGAATAGACAAGAGCTACTCCTTGCTCAACGAAATGGACTCAACACCGCATATTAAACGCCTAAGAATGTACCTGACTCTTAAGTATCTTAAAACCTATGGATTGCTATGTCTCCGAAAGAGAATCAAGCATGTGTACAGGGACATAAACGCAGCAGTGATAGGATTGGAGAGGTTCGGTGAGCAAATGAAGACCCTTTGAAGTCATATTGCATGGTACCCATTCCACGGGTTTCAACTACCCAGGTTTAAGGTATTCTTCCTTCAGCTAAAACATGCATGTGGAATCTAGAGTATGATCAACCATGTGATCGGGAGACGTGTTCAAATATGTCTCAGTTTTCGTACCCTGGTACTCGGGTGCAACATTCCAGACGCTTTACTAACACTCTCCCGACTTGGAGAGTCAGTCCCTTTAACCTCCTGTTTGGCCCAGTTTGCAATTTCTGCGGAAGATGAACAGGAATAGCGAGAACCAATGAGAGACTAGCTGGAGGTGTCTGGACGGGCAAATTTAACTCCCATTTCCCACCAGGAAGAGGAAAGAACCAAAGGCTCAGCGTGCCGTGCCGGAACCAGATTAGGGCCTGAAGCCATCCTGCGGTGTTGCGGCCAGCTCACAAGAAAACGAGTTGAAGAAAGGAGCTCAGGGGCACTGTAATTCACAAACCTGCAGAGTTATAAATGACAACTATCGTCCTAAAATATACTGAAGTAAGGCTGCCAAGAGGACTTGAAAGCGGGGCAGAATTGCAGGAAACCGATTTCAGGAGGTAGACTGGAATTGCATTGAAAGCATAGGAAAAGAGGCAGAACGTCCACAATGATGCACTTGGCCAAAAAGGGCGTATGCGTTTTTTCCTGAATATATTCAGGAAAAAACGCATACGCCCTTTTTGGCCAACCAAGCAAGCTTGCAAAGGAAATCTGCACTACAATGAAGTCTCACTTCCCCCCGGTCAAAAGGGCCATCTGAAAAACGTGTAAAATCCAGAAAGGCAGGACAGGCCATGGAGAACTGGGAGCCTTGTTATGCTGATGGGTGGGATGTAAATTGCCAACAGACACTCGGGAGAAGTGTATTGTGTTTCCTGAAACGTCTAAAAAACAAAGCAACAGAGCCTAGGGCACTTCCACTTATGGTCCTATAGCTTAGGGAAATTAAAATCAAAAAGATACAGCCACCCCAATGTTTGGGACGCCTCTGTTTACAAGAACCTCGTTTACCGTACAAGTTCAATATCACAGAAAGTGAAAAATGGATAAAGAACTTGTGGTACTTACGTACAATGCACTATCACTCAGCAGTGAAATCTATGTCATCAGGCCCGTAGCAGCACAATGAGTGGATTCAGGTACGATGATTCTAACTGAAATAAGTCACACAGAAAAAGAAACATCATAAGATATCAGTAATACACGGAATGTAAACTTGGCTACACAGGAACTGAATTACAGAACAGAACAGGGTCTCAAATTTAGAAAACCAACTTATGCTTGTTTAAGGGTAAAGGTGAGTTGGGGTGCTGCATAAAACCAGAGATTGAAATGAGCACAGATAAAGTTCCTTAAGCCAAATATGGAATAGACAAGAGCTACTCCTTGCTCAACGAAATGGACTCAACACCGCATATTAAACGCCTAAGAATGTACCTGACTCTTAAGTATCTTAAAACCTATGGATTGCTATGTCTCCGAAAGAGAATCAAGCATGTGTACAGGGACATAAACGCAGCAGTGATAGGATTGGAGAGGTTCGGTGAGCAAATGAAGACCCTTTGAAGTCATATTGCATGGTACCCATTCCACGGGTTTCAACTACCCAGGTTTAAGGTATTCTTCCTTCAGCTAAAACATGCATGTGGAACCTAGAGTATGATCAACCATGTGATCGGGAGACGTGTTCAAATATGTCTCAGTTTTCGTACCCTGGTACTCGGGTGCAACATTCCAGACGCTTTACTAACACTCTCCCGACTTGGAGAGTCAGTCCCTTTAACCTCCTGTTTGGCCCAGTTTGCAATTTCTGCGGAAGATGAACAGGAATAGCGAGAACCAATGAGAGACTAGCTGGAGGTGTCTGGACGGGCAAATTTAACTCTCATTTCCCACCAGGAAGAGGAAAGAACCAAAGGCTCAGCGTGCCGTGCCGGAACCAGATTAGGGCCTGAAGCCATCCTGCGGTGTTGCGGCCAGCTCACAAGAAAGCGAGTTGAAGAAAGGAGCTCAGGGGCACTGTAATTCACAAAACTGCAGAGTTATAAATGACAACTATCGTCCAAAAATATACTGAAGTAAGGCTGCCAAGAGGACTTGAAAGCGGGGCAGAATTGCAGGAAACCGATTTCAGGAGGTAGACTGGAATTGCATTGAAAGCATAGGAAAAGAGGCAGAACGTCCACAATGATGCACTTGGCCAAAAAGGGCGTATGCGTTTTTTCCTGAATATATTCAGGAAAAAACGCATACGCCCTTTTTGGCCAACCAAGCAAGCTTGCAAAGGAAATCTGCACTACAATGAAGTCTCACTTCCCCCCGGTCAAAAGGGCCATCTGAAAAAAGTGTAAAATCCAGAAAGGCAGGACAGGCCATGGAGAACTGGGAGCCTTGTTATGCTGATGGGCGGGATGTAAATTGCCAACAGACACTCGGGAGAAGTGTATGGTGTTTCCTGAAACATCTAAAAAACAAAGCAACAGAGCCTAGGGCACTTCCACTTATGGTCCTATAGCTTAGGGAAATTAAAATCAAAAAGATACAGCCACCCCAATGTTTGGGACGCCTCTGTTTACAAGAACCTCGTTTACCGTACAAGTTCAATATCACAGAAAGTGAAAAATGGATAAAGAACTTGTGGTACTTACGTACAATGCAGTATCACTCAGCAGTGAAATCTATGTCATCAGGCCCGTAGCAGCACAATGAGTGGATTCAGGTACGATGATTCTAACTGAAATAAGTCACACAGAAAAAGAAACATCATAAGATATCAGTAATACACGGAATGTAAACTTGGCTACACAGGAACTGAATTACAGAACAGAACAGGGTCTCAAATTTAGAAAACCAACTTATGCTTGTTTAAAGGTAAAGGTGAGTTGGGGTGCTGCATAAAACCAGAGATTGAAATGAGCACAGATAAAGTTCCTTAAGCCAAATATGGAATAGACAAGAGCTACTCCTTGCTCAACGAAATGGACTCAACACCGCATATTAAACGCCTAAGAATGTACCTGACTCTTAAGTATCTTAAAACCTATGGATTGCTATGTCTCCGAAAGAGAATCAAGCGTGTGTACAGGGACATAACCGCAGCAGTGATAGGATTGGAGAGGTTCGGTGAGCAAATGAAGACCCTTTGAAGTCATATTGCATGGTACCCATTCCACGGGTTTCAACTACCCAGGTTTAAGGTATTCTTCCTTCAGCTAAAACATGCATGTGGAACCTAGAGTATGATCAACCATGTGATCGGGAGACGTGTTCAAATATGTCTCAGTTTTCGTACCCTGGTACTCGGGTGCAACATTCCAGACGCTTTACTAACACTCTCCCGACTTGGAGAGTCAGTCCCTTTAACCTCCTGTTTGGCCCAGTTTGCAATTTCTGCGGAAGATGAACAGGAATAGCGAGAACCAATGAGAGACTAGCTGGAGGTGTCTGGACGGGCAAATTTAACTCTCATTTCCCACCAGGAAGAGGAAATAACCAAAGGCTCAGCGTGCCGTGCCGGAACCAGATTAGGGCCTGAAGCCATCCTGCGGTGTTGCGGCCAGCTCAAAAGAAAGCGAGTTGAAGAAAGGAGCTCAGGGGCACTGTAATTCACAAACCTGCAGAGTTATAAATGACAACTATCGTCCAAAAATATACTGAAGTAAGGCTGCCAAGAGGACTTGAAAGCAGGGCAGAATTGCAGGAAACCGATTTCAGGAGGTAGACTGGAATTGCATTGAAAGCATAGGAAAAGAGGCAGAACGTCCACAATGATGCACTTGGCCAAAAAGGGCGTATGCGTTTTTTCCTGAATATATTCAGGAAAAAACGCATACGCCCTTTTTGGCCAACCAAGCAAGCTTGCAAAGGAAATCTGCACTACAATGAAGTCTCACATCCCCCCCCCCCCCCGGTCAAAAGGGCCATCTGAAAAAAGTGTAAAATCCAGAAAGGCAGGACAGGCCATGGAGAACTGGGAGCCTTGTTATGCTGATGGGCGGGATGTCAACTGCCAACAGCCACTCGGGAGAATTGTATGGTGTTTCCTGAAACATCTAAAAAACAAAGCAACAGAGCCTAGGGCACTTCCACTTATGGTCCTATAGCTTAGGGAAATTAAAATCAAAAAGATACAGCCACCCCAATGTTTGGGACGCCTCTGTTTACAAGAACCTCGTTTACCGTACAAGTTCAATATCACAGAAAGTGAAAAATGGATAAAGAACTTGTGGTACTTACGTACAATGCAGTATCACTCAGCAGTGAAATCTATGTCATCAGGCCCGTAGCAGCACAATGAGTGGATTCAGGTACGATGATTCTAACTGAAATAAGTCACACAGAAAAAGAAACATCATAAGATATCAGTAATACACGGAATGTAAACTTGGCTACACAGGAACTGAATTACAGAACAGAACAGGGTCTCAAATTTAGAAAACCAACTTATGCTTGTTTAAGGGTAAAGGTGAGTTGGGGTGCTGCATAAAACCAGAGATTGAAATGAGCACAGATAAAGTTCCTTAAGCCAAATATGGAATAGACAAGAGCTACTCCTTGCTCAATGAAATGGACTCAACACCGCATATTAAACGCCTAAGAATGTACCTGACTCTTAAGTATCTTAAAACCTATGGATTGCTATGTCTCCGAAAGAGAATCAAGCATGTGTACAGGGACATAAACGCAGCAGTGTTAGGATTGGAGAGGTTCGGTGAGCAAATGAAGACCCTTTGAAGTCATATTGCATGGTACCCATTCCACGGGTTTCAACTACCCAGGTTTAAGGTATTCTTCCTTCAGCTAAAACATGCATGTGGAACCTAGAGTATGATCAACCATGTGATCGGGAGACGTGTTCAAATATGTCTCAGTTTTCGTACCCTGGTACTCGGGTGCAACATTCCAGACGCTTTACTAACACTCTCCCGACTTGGAGAGTCAGTCCCTTTAACCTCCTGTTTGGCCCAGTTTGCAATTTCTGCGGAAGATGAACAGGAATAGCGAGAACCAATGAGAGACTAGCTGGAGGTGTCTGGACGGGCAAATTTAACTCCCATTTCCCACCAGGAAGAGGAAAGAACCAAAGGCTCAGCGTGCCGTGCCGGAACCAGATTAGGGCCTGAAGCCATCCTGCGGTGTTGCGGCCAGCTCACAAGAAAGCGAGTTGAAGAAAGGAGCTCAGGGGCACTGTAATTCACAAACCTGCAGAGTTATAAATGACAACTATCGTCCAAAAATATACTGAAGTAAGGCTGCCAAGAGGACTTGAAAGCGGGGCAGAATTGCAGGAAACCGATTTCAGGAGGTAGACTGGAATTGCATTGAAAGCATAGGAAAAGAGGCAGAACGTCCACAATGATGCACTTGGCCAAAAAGGGCGTATGCGTTTTTTCCTGAATATATTCAGGAAAAAACGCATACGCCCTTTTTGGCCAACCAAGCAAGCTTGCAAAGGAAATCTGCACTACAATGAAGTCTCACTTCCCCCCGGTCAAAAGGGCCATCTGAAAAAAGTGTAAAATCCAGAAAGGCAGGACAGGCCATGGAGAACTGGGAGCCTTGTTATGCTGATGGGCGGGATGTCAATTGCCAACAGACACTCGGGAGAAGTGTATGGTGTTTCCTGAAACATCTAAAAAACAAAGCAACAGAGCCTAGGGCACTTCCACTTATGGTCCTATAGCTTAGGGAAATTAAAATCAAAAAGATACAGCCACCCCAATGTTTGGGACGCCTCTGTTTACAAGAACCTCGTTTACCGTACAAGTTCAATATCACAGAAAGTGAAAAATGGATAAAGAACTTGTGGTACTTACGTACAATGCAGTATCACTCAGCAGTGAAATCTATGTCATCAGGCCCGTAGCAGCACAATGAGTGGATTCAGGTACGATGATTCTAACTGAAATAAGTCACACAGAAAAAGAAACATCATAAGATATCAGTAATACACGGAATGTAAACTTGGCTACACAGGAACTGAATTACAGAACAGAACAGGGTCTCAAATTTAGAAAACCAACTTATGCTTGTTTAAGGGGAAAGGTGAGTTGGGGTGCTGCATAAAACCAGAGATTGAAATGAGCACAGATAAAGTTCCTTAAGCCAAATATGGAATAGACAAGAGCTACTCCTTGCTCAACGAAATGGACTCAACACCGCATATTAAACGCCTAAGAATGTACCTGACTCTTAAGTATCTTAAAACCTATGGATTGCTATGTCTCCGAAAGAGAATCAAGCATGTGTACAGGGACATAAACGCAGCAGTGATAGGATTGGAGAGGTTCGGTGAGCAAATGAAGACCCTTTGAAGTCATATTGCATGGTACCCATTCCACGGGTTTCAACTACCCAGGTTTAAGGTATTCTTCCTTCAGCTAAAACATGCATGTGGAACCTAGAGTATGATCAACCATGTGATCGGGAGACGTGTTCAAATATGTCTCAGTTTTCGTACCCTGGTACTCGGGTGCAACATTCCAGACGCTTTACTAACACTCTCCCGACTTGGAGAGTCAGTCCCTTTAACCTCCTGTTTGGCCCAGTTTGCAATTTCTGCGGAAGATGAACAGGAATAGCGAGAACCAATGAGAGACTAGCTGGAGGTGTCTGGACGGGCAAATTTAACTCTCATTTCCCACCAGGAAGAGGAAAGAACCAAAGGCTCAGCGTGCCGTGCCGGAACCAGATTAGGGCCTGAAGCCATCCTGCGGTGTTGCGGCCAGCTCACAAGAAAGCGAGTTGAAGAAAGGAGCTCAGGGGCACTGTAATTCACAAACCTGCAGAGTTATAAATGACAACTATCGTCCAAAAATATACTGAAGTAAGGCTGCCAAGAGGACTTGAAAGCGGGGCAGAATTGCAGGAAACCGATTTCAGGAGGTAGACTGGAATTGCATTGAAAGCATAGGAAAAGAGGCAGAACGTCCACAATGATGCACTTGGCCAAAAAGGGCGTATGCGTTTTTTCCTGAATATATTCAGGAAAAAACGCATACGCCCTTTTTGGCCAACCAAGCAAGCTTGCAAAGGAAATCTGCACTACAATGAAGTCTCACTTCCCCCCCCTCCCGGTCAAAAGGGCCATCTGAAAAAAGTGTAAAATCCAGAAAGGCAGGACAGGCCATGGAGAACTGGGAGCCTTGTTATGCTGATGGGCGGGATGTCAATTGCCAACAGACACTCGGGAGAAGTGTATGGTGTTTCCTGAAACATCTAAAAAACAAAGCAACAGAGCCTAGGGCACTTCCACTTATGGTCCTATAGCTTAGGGAAATTAAAATCAAAAAGATACAGCCACCCCAATGTTTGGGACGCCTCTGTTTACAAGAACCTCGTTTACTGTACAAGTTCAATATCACAGAAAGTGAAAAATGGATAAAGAACTTGTGGTACTTACGTACAATGCAGTATCACTCAGCAGTGAAATCTATGTCATCAGGCCCGTAGCAGCACAATGAGTGGATTCAGGTACGATGATTCTAACTGAAATAAGTCACACAGAAAAAGAAACATCATAAGATATCAGTAATACACGGAATGTAAACTTGGCTACACAGGAACTGAATTACAGAACAGAACAGGGTCTCAAATTTAGAAAACCAACTTATGCTTGTTTAAGGGTAAAGGTGAGTTGGGGTGCTGCATAAAACCAGAGATTGAAATGAGCACAGATAAAGTTCCTTAAGCCAAATATGGAATAGACAAGAGCTACTCCTTGCTCAATGAAATGGACTCAACACCGCATATTAAACGCCTAAGAATGTACCTGACTCTTAAGTATCTTAAAACCTATGGATTGCTATGTCTCCGAAAGAGAATCAAGCATGTGTACAGGGACATAAACGCAGCAGTGATAGGATTGGAGAGGTTCGGTGAGCAAATGAAGACCCTTTGAAGTCATATTGCATGGTACCCATTCCACGGGTTTCAACTACCCAGGTTTAAGGTATTCTTCCTTCAGCTAAAACATGCATGTGGAACCTAGAGTATGATCAACCATGTGATCGGGAGACGTGTTCAAATATGTCTCAGTTTTCGTACCCTGGTACTCGGGTGCAACATTCCAGACGCTTTACTAACACTCTCCCGACTTGGAGAGTCAGTCCCTTTAACCTCCTGTTTGGCCCAGTTTGCAATTTCTGCGGAAGATGAACAGGAATAGCGAGAACCAATGAGAGACTAGCTGGAGGTGTCTGGACGGGCAAATTTAACTCTCATTTCCCACCAGGAAGAGGAAATAACCAAAGGCTCAGCGTGCCGTGCCGGAACCAGATTAGGGCCTGAAGCCATCCTGCGGTGTTGCGGCCAGCTCACAAGAAAGCGAGTTGAAGAAAGGAGCTCAGGGGCACTGTAATTCACAAACCTGCAGAGTTATAAATGACAACTATCGTCCAAAAATATACTGAAGTAAGGCTGCCAAGAGGACTTGAAAGCGGGGCAGAATTGCAGGAAACCGATTTCAGGAGGTAGACTGGAATTGCATTGAAAGCATAGGAAAAGAGGCAGAACGTCCACAATGATGCACTTGGCCAAAAAGGGCGTATGCGTTTTTTCCTGAATATATTCAGGAAAAAACGCATACGCCCTTTTTGGCCAACCAAGCAAGCTTGCAAAGGAAATCTGCACTACAATGAAGTCTCACTTCCCCCCCCTCCCGGTCAAAAGGGCCATCTGAAAAAAGTGTAAAATCCAGAAAGGCAGGACAGGCCATGGAGAACTGGGAGCCTTGTTATGCTGATGGGCGGGATGTAAATTGCCAACAGACACTCGGGAGAAGTGTATGGTGTTTCCTGAAACATCTAAAAAACAAAGCAACAGAGCCTAGGGCACTTCCACTTATGGTCCTATAGCTTAGGGAAATTAAAATCAAAAAGATACAGCCACCCCAATGTTTGGGACGCCTCTGTTTACAAGAACCTCGTTTACTGTACAAGTTCAATATCACAGAAAGTGAAAAATGGATAAAGAACTTGTGGTACTTACGTACAATGCAGTATCACTCAGCAGTGAAATCTATGTCATCAGGCCCGTAGCAGCACAATGAGTGCATTCAGGTACGATGATTCTAACTGAAATAAGTCACACAGAAAAAGAAACATCATAAGATATCAGTAATACACGGAATGTAAACTTGGCTACACAGGAACTGAATTACAGAACAGAACAGGGTCTCAAATTTAGAAAACCAACTTATGCTTGTTTAAGGGTAAAGGTGAGTTGGGGTGCTGCATAAAACCAGAGATTGAAATGAGCACAGATAAAGTTCCTTAAGCCAAATATGGAATAGACAAGAGCTACTCCTTGCTCAATGAAATGGACTCAACACCGCATATTAAACGCCTAAGAATGTACCTGACTCTTAAGTATCTTAAAACCTATGGATTGCTATGTCTCCGAAAGAGAATCAAGCATGTGTACAGGGACATAAACGCAGCAGTGATAGGATTGGAGAGGTTCGGTGAGCAAATGAAGACCCTTTGAAGTCATATTGCATGGTACCCATTCCACGGGTTTCAACTACCCAGGTTTAAGGTATTCTTCCTTCAGCTAAAACATGCATGTGGAACCTAGAGTATGATCAACCATGTGATCGGGAGACGTGTTCAAATATGTCTCAGTTTTCGTACCCTGGTACTCGGGTGCAACATTCCAGACGCTTTACTAACACTCTCCCGACTTGGAGAGTCAGTCCCTTTAACCTCCTGTTTGGCCCAGTTTGCAATTTCTGCGGAAGATGAACAGGAATAGCGAGAACCAATGAGAGACTAGCTGGAGGTGTCTGGACGGGCAAATTTAACTCTCATTTCCCACCAGGAAGAGGAAAGAACCAAAGGCTCAGCGTGCCGTGCCGGAACCAGATTAGGGCCTGAAGCCATCCTGCGGTGTTGCGGCCAGCTCACAAGAAAGCGAGTTGAAGAAAGGAGCTCAGGGGCACTGTAATTCACAAACCTGCAGAGTTATAAATGACAACTATCGTCCAAAAATATACTGAAGTAAGGCTGCCAAGAGGACTTGAAAGCGGGGCAGAATTGCAGGAAACCGATTTCAGGAGGTAGACTGGAATTGCATTGAAAGCATAGGAAAAGAGGCAGAACGTCCACAATGATGCACTTGGCCAAAAAGGGCGTATGCGTTTTTTCCTGAATATATTCAGGAAAAAACGCATACGCCCTTTTTGGCCAACCAAGCAAGCTTGCAAAGGAAATCTGCACTACAATGAAGTCTCACTTCCCCCCGGTCAAAAGGGCCATCTGAAAAAAGTGTAAAATCCAGAAAGGCAGGACAGGCCATGGAGAACTGGGAGCCTTGTTATGCTGATGGGCGGGATGTCAATTGCCAACAGACACTCGGGAGAAGTGTATGGTGTTTCCTGAAACATCTAAAAAACAAAGCAACAGAGCCTAGGGCACTTCCACTTATGGTCCTATAGCTTAGGGAAATTAAAATCAAAAAGATACAGCCACCCCAATGTTTGGGACGCCTCTGTTTACAAGAACCTCGTTTACTGTACAAGTTCAATATCACAGAAAGTGAAAAATGGATAAAGAACTTGTGGTACTTACGTACAATGCAGTATCACTCAGCAGTGAAATCTATGTCATCAGGCCCGTAGCAGCACAATGAGTGCATTCAGGTACGATGATTCTAACTGAAATAAGTCACACAGAAAAAGAAACATCATAAGATATCAGTAATACACGGAATGTAAACTTGGCTACACAGGAACTGAATTACAGAACAGAACAGGGTCTCAAATTTAGAAAACCAACTTATGCTTGTTTAAGGGTAAAGGTGAGTTGGGGTGCTGCATAAAACCAGAGATTGAAATGAGCACAGATAAAGTTCCTTAAGCCAAATATGGAATAGACAAGAGCTACTCCTTGCTCAATGAAATGGACTCAACACCGCATATTAAACGCCTAAGAATGTACCTGACTCTTAAGTATCTTAAAACCTATGGATTGCTATGTCTCCGAAAGAGAATCAAGCATGTGTACAGGGACATAAACGCAGCAGTGATAGGATTGGAGAGGTTCGGTGAGCAAATGAAGACCCTTTGAAGTCATATTGCATGGTACCCATTCCACGGGTTTCAACTACCCAGGTTTAAGGTATTCTTCCTTCAGCTAAAACATGCATGTGGAACCTAGAGTATGATCAACCATGTGATCGGGAGACGTGTTCAAATATGTCTCAGTTTTCGTACCCTGGTACTCGGGTGCAACATTCCAGACGCTTTACTAACACTCTCCCGACTTGGAGAGTCAGTCCCTTTAACCTCCTGTTTGGCCCAGTTTGCAATTTCTGCGGAAGATGAACAGGAATAGCGAGAACCAATGAGAGACTAGCTGGAGGTGTCTGGACGGGCAAATTTAACTCTCATTTCCCACCAGGAAGAGGAAAGAACCAAAGGCTCAGCGTGCCGTGCCGGAACCAGATTAGGGCCTGAAGCCATCCTGCGGTGTTGCGGCCAGCTCACAAGAAAGCGAGTTGAAGAAAGGAGCTCAGGGGCACTGTAATTCACAAACCTGCAGAGTTATAAATGACAACTATCGTCCAAAAATATACTGAAGTAAGGCTGCCAAGAGGACTTGAAAGCGGGGCAGAATTGCAGGAAACCGATTTCAGGAGGTAGACTGGAATTGCATTGAAAGCATAGGAAAAGAGGCAGAACGTCCACAATGATGCACTTGGCCAAAAAGGGCGTATGCGTTTTTTCCTGAATATATTCAGGAAAAAACGCATACGCCCTTTTTGGCCAACCAAGCAAGCTTGCAAAGGAAATCTGCACTACAATGAAGTCTCACTTCCCCCCGGTCAAAAGGGCCATCTGAAAAAAGTGTAAAATCCAGAAAGGCAGGACAGGCCATGGAGAACTGGGAGCCTTGTTATGCTGATGGGCGGGATGTCAATTGCCAACAGACACTCGGGAGAAGTGTATGGTGTTTCCTGAAACATCTAAAAAACAAAGCAACAGAGCCTAGGGCACTTCCACTTATGGTCCTATAGCTTAGGGAAATTAAAATCAAAAAGATACAGCCACCCCAATGTTTGGGACGCCTCTGTTTACAAGAACCTCGTTTACTGTACAAGTTCAATATCACAGAAAGTGAAAAATGGATAAAGAACTTGTGGTACTTACGTACAATGCAGTATCACTCAGCAGTGAAATCTATGTCATCAGGCCTGTAGCAGCACAATGAGTGGATTCAGGTACGATGATTCTAACTGAAATAAGTCACACAGAAAAAGAAACATCATAAGATATCAGTAATACACGGAATGTAAACTTGGCTACACAGGAACTGAATTACAGAACAGAACAGGGTCTCAAATTTAGAAAACCAACTTATGCTTGTTTAAGGGTAAAGGTGAGTTGGGGTGCTGCATAAAACCAGAGATTGAAATGAGCACAGATAAAGTTCCTTAAGCCAAATATGGAATAGACAAGAGCTACTCCTTGCTCAATGAAATGGACTCAACACCGCATATTAAACGCCTAAGAATGTACCTGACTCTTAAGTATCTTAAAACCTATGGATTGCTATGTCTCCGAAAGAGAATCAAGCATGTGTACAGGGACATAAACGCAGCAGTGATAGGATTGGAGAGGTTCGGTGAGCAAATGAAGACCCTTTGAAGTCATATTGCATGGTACCCATTCCACGGGTTTCAACTACCCAGGTTTAAGGTATTCTTCCTTCAGCTAAAACATGCATGTGGAACCTAGAGTATGATCAACCATGTGATCGGGAGACGTGTTCAAATATGTCTCAGTTTTCGTACCCTGGTACTCGGGTGCAACATTCCAGACGCTTTACTAACACTCTCCCGACTTGGAGAGTCAGTCCCTTTAACCTCCTGTTTGGCCCAGTTTGCAATTTCTGCGGAAGATGAACAGGAATAGCGAGAACAAATGAGAGACTAGCTGGAGGTGTCTGGACGGGCAAATTTAACTCTCATTTCCCACCAGGAAGAGGAAAGAACCAAAGGCTCAGCGTGCCGTGCCGGAACCAGATTAGGGCCTGAAGCCATCCTGCGGTGTTGCGGCCAGCTCACAAGAAAGCGAGTTGAAGAAAGGAGCTCAGGGGCACTGTAATTCACAAACCTGCAGAGTTATAAATGACAACTATCGTCCAAAAATATACTGAAGTAAGGCTGCCAAGAGGACTTGAAAGCGGGGCAGAATTGCAGGAAACCGATTTCAGGAGGTAGACTGGAATTGCATTGAAAGCATAGGAAAAGAGGCAGAACGTCCACAATGATGCACTTGGCCAAAAAGGGCGTATGCGTTTTTTCCTGAATATATTCAGGAAAAAACGCATACGCCCTTTTTGGCCAACCAAGCAAGCTTGCAAAGGAAATCTGCACTACAATGAAGTCTCACTTCCCCCCGGTCAAAAGGGCCATCTGAAAAAAGTGTAAAATCCAGAAAGGCAGGACAGGCCATGGAGAACTGGGAGCCTTGTTATGCTGATGGGCGGGATGTAAATTGCCAACAGACACTCGGGAGAAGTGTATGGTGTTTCCTGAAACATCTAAAAAACAAAGCAACAGAGCCTAGGGCACTTCCACTTATGGTCCTATAGCTTAGGGAAATTAAAATCAAAAAGATACAGCCACCCCAATGTTTGGGACGCCTCTGTTTACAAGAACCTCGTTTACTGTACAAGTTCAATATCACAGAAAGTGAAAAATGGATAAAGAACTTGTGGTACTTACGTACAATGCAGTATCACTCAGCAGTGAAATCTATGTCATCAGGCCCGTAGCAGCACAATGAGTGCATTCAGGTACGATGATTCTAACTGAAATAAGTCACACAGAAAAAGAAACATCATAAGATATCAGTAATACACGGAATGTAAACTTGGCTACACAGGAACTGAATTACAGAACAGAACAGGGTCTCAAATTTAGAAAACCAACTTATGCTTGTTTAAGGGTAAAGGTGAGTTGGGGTGCTGCATAAAACCAGAGATTGAAATGAGCACAGATAAAGTTCCTTAAGCCAAATATGGAATAGACAAGAGCTACTCCTTGCTCAACGAAATGGACTCAACACCGCATATTAAACGCCTAAGAATGTACCTGACTCTTAAGTATCTTAAAACCTATGGATTGCTATGTCTCCGAAAGAGAATCAAGCATGTGTACAGGGACATAAACGCAGCAGTGATAGGATTGGAGAGGTTCGGTGAGCAAATGAAGACCCTTTGAAGTCATATTGCATGGTACCCATTCCACGGGTTTCAACTACCCAGGTTTAAGGTATTCTTCCTTCAGCTAAAACATGCATGTGGAACCTAGAGTATGATCAACCATGTGATCGGGAGACGTGTTCAAATATGTCTCAGTTTTCGTACCCTGGTACTCGGGTGCAACATTCCAGACGCTTTACTAACACTCTCCCGACTTGGAGAGTCAGTCCCTTTAACCTCCTGTTTGGCCCAGTTTGCAATTTCTGCGGAAGATGAACAGGAATAGCGAGAACCAATGAGAGACTAGCTGGAGGTGTCTGGACGGGCAAATTTAACTCTCATTTCCCACCAGGAAGAGGAAATAACCAAAGGCTCAGTGTGCCGTGCCGGAACCAGATTAGGGCCTGAAGCCATCCTGCGGTGTTGCGGCCAGCTCACAAGAAAGCGAGTTGAAGAAAGGAGCTCAGGGGCACTGTAATTCACAAACCTGCAGAGTTATAAATGACAACTATCGTCCAAAAATATACTGAAGTAAGGCTGCCAAGAGGACTTGAAAGCGGGGCAGAATTGCAGGAAACCGATTTCAGGAGGTAGACTGGAATTGCATTGAAAGCATAGGAAAAGAGGCAGAACGTCCACAATGATGCACTTGGCCAAAAAGGGCGTATGCGTTTTTTCCTGAATATATTCAGGAAAAAACGCATACGCCCTTTTTGGCCAACCAAGCAAGCTTGCAAAGGAAATCTGCACTACAATGAAGTCTCACTTCCCCCCCCTCCCGGTCAAAAGGGCCATCTGAAAAAAGTGTAAAATCCAGAAAGGCAGGACAGGCCATGGAGAACTGGGAGCCTTGTTATGCTGATGGGCGGGATGTAAATTGCCAACAGACACTCGGGAGAAGTGTATGGTGTTTCCTGAAACATCTAAAAAACAAAGCAACAGAGCCTAGGGCACTTCCACTTATGGTCCTATAGCTTAGGGAAATTAAAATCAAAAAGATACAGCCACCCCAATGTTTGGGACGCCTCTGTTTACAAGAACCTCGTTTACTGTACAAGTTCAATATCACAGAAAGTGAAAAATGGATAAAGAACTTGTGGTACTTACGTACAATGCAGTATCACTCAGCAGTGAAATCTATGTCATCAGGCCCGTAGCAGCACAATGAGTGGATTCAGGTACGATGATTCTAACTGAAATAAGTCACACAGAAAAAGAAACATCATAAGATATCAGTAATACACGGAATGTAAACTTGGCTACACAGGAACTGAATTACAGAACAGAACAGGGTCTCAAATTTAGAAAACCAACTTTTGCTTGTTTAAGGGTAAAGGTGAGTTGGGGTGCTGCATAAAACCAGAGATTGAAATGAGCACAGATAAAGTTCCTTAAGCCAAATATGGAATAGACAAGAGCTACTCCTTGCTCAATGAAATGGACTCAACACCGCATATTAAACGCCTAAGAATGTACCTGACTCTTAAGTATCTTAAAACCTATGGATTGCTATGTCTCCGAAAGAGAATCAAGCATGTGTACAGGGACATAAACGCAGCAGTGATAGGATTGGAAAGGTTCGGTGAGCAAATGAAGACCCTTTGAAGACATATTGCATGGTACCCATTCCACGGGTTTCAACTACCCAGGTTTAAGGTATTCTTCCTTCAGCTAAAACATGCATGTGGAACCTAGAGTATGATCAACCATGTGATCGGGAGACGTGTTCAAATATGTCTCAGTTTTCGTACCCTGGTACTCGGGTGCAACATTCCAGACGCTTTACTAACACTCTCCCGACTTGGAGAGTCAGTCCCTTTAACCTCCTGTTTGGCCCAGTTTGCAATTTCTGCGGAAGATGAACAGGAATAGCGAGAACCAATGAGAGACTAGCTGGAGGTGTCTGGACGGGCAAATTTAACTCTCATTTCCCACCAGGAAGAGGAAAGAACCAAAGGCTCAGCGTGCCGTGCCGGAACCAGATTAGGGCCTGAAGCCATCCTGCGGTGTTGCGGCCAGCTCACAAGAAAGCGAGTTGAAGAAAGGAGCTCAGGGGCACTGTAATTCACAAACCTGCAGAGTTATAAATGACAACTATCGTCCAAAAATATACTGAAGTAAGGCTGCCAAGAGGACTTGAAAGCGGGGCAGAATTGCAGGAAACCGATTTCAGGAGGTAGACTGGAATTGCATTGAAAGCATAGGAAAAGAGGCAGAACGTCCACAATGATGCACTTGGCCAAAAAGGGCGTATGCGTTTTTTCCTGAATATATTCAGGAAAAAACGCATACGCCCTTTTTGGCCAACCAAGCAAGCTTGCAAAGGAAATCTGCACTACAATGAAGTCTCACTTCCCCCCGGTCAAAAGGGCCATCTGAAAAAAGTGTAAAATCCAGAAAGGCAGGACAGGCCATGGAGAACTGGGAGCCTTGTTATGCTGATGGGCGGGATGTAAATTGCCAACAGACACTCGGGAGAAGTGTATGGTGTTTCCTGAAACATCTAAAAAACAAAGCAACAGAGCCTAGGGCACTTCCACTTATGGTCCTATAGCTTAGGGAAATTAAAATAAAAAAGATACAGCCACCCCAATGTTTGGGACGCCTCTGTTTACAAGAACCTCGTTTACTGTACAAGTTCAATATCACAGAAAGTGAAAAATGGATAAAGAACTTGTGGTACTTACGTACAATGCAGTATCACTCAGCAGTGAAATCTATGTCATCAGGCCCGTAGCAGCACAATGAGTGCATTCAGGTACGATGATTCTAACTGAAATAAGTCACACAGAAAAAGAAACATCATAAGATATCAGTAATACACGGAATGTAAACTTGGCTACACAGGAACTGAATTACAGAACAGAACAGGGTCTCAAATTTAGAAAACCAACTTATGCTTGTTTAAGGGTAAAGGTGAGTTGGGGTGCTGCATAAAACCAGAGATTGAAATGAGCACAGATAAAGTTCCTTAAGCCAAATATGGAATAGACAAGAGCTACTCCTTGCTCAATGAAATGGACTCAACACCGCATATTAAACGCCTAAGAATGTACCTGACTCTTAAGTATCTTAAAACCTATGGATTGCTATGTCTCCGAAAGAGAATCAAGCATGTGTACAGGGACATAAACGCAGCAGTGATAGGATTGGAGAGGTTCGGTGAGCAAATGAAGACCCTTTGAAGTCATATTGCATGGTACCCATTCCACGGGTTTCAACTACCCAGGTTTAAGGTATTCTTCCTTCAGCTAAAACATGCATGTGGAACCTAGAGTATGATCAACCATGTGATCGGGAGACGTGTTCAAATATGTCTCAGTTTTCGTACCCTGGTACTCGGGTGCAACATTCCAGACGCTTTACTAACACTCTCCCGACTTGGAGAGTCAGTCCCTTTAACCTCCTGTTTGGCCCAGTTTGCAATTTCTGCGGAAGATGAACAGGAATAGCGAGAACAAATGAGAGACTAGCTGGAGGTGTCTGGACGGGCAAATTTAACTCTCATTTCCCACCAGGAAGAGGAAAGAACCAAAGGCTCAGCGTGCCGTGCCGGAACCAGATTAGGGCCTGAAGCCATCCTGCGGTGTTGCGGCCAGCTCACAAGAAAGCGAGTTGAAGAAAGGAGCTCAGGGGCACTGTAATTCACAAACCTGCAGAGTTATAAATGACAACTATCGTCCAAAAATATACTGAAGTAAGGCTGCCAAGAGGACTTGAAAGCGGGGCAGAATTGCAGGAAACCGATTTCAGGAGGTAGACTGGAATTGCATTGAAAGCATAGGAAAAGAGGCAGAACGTCCACAATGATGCACTTGGCCAAAAAGGGCGTATGCGTTTTTTCCTGAATATATTCAGGAAAAAACGCATACGCCCTTTTTGGCCAACCAAGCAAGCTTGCAAAGGAAATCTGCACTACAATGAAGTCTCACTTCCCCCCGGTCAAAAGGGCCATCTGAAAAAAGTGTAAAATCCAGAAAGGCAGGACAGGCCATGGAGAACTGGGAGCCTTGTTATGCTGATGGGCGGGATGTAAATTGCCAACAGACACTCGGGAGAAGTGTATGGTGTTTCCTGAAACATCTAAAAAACAAAGCAACAGAGCCTAGGGCACTTCCACTTATGGTCCTATAGCTTAGGGAAATTAAAATCAAAAAGATACAGCCACCCCAATGTTTGGGACGCCTCTGTTTACAAGAACCTCGTTTACTGTACAAGTTCAATATCACAGAAAGTGAAAAATGGATAAAGAACTTGTGGTACTTACGTACAATGCAGTATCACTCAGCAGTGAAATCTATGTCATCAGGCCCGTAGCAGCACAATGAGTGCATTCAGGTACGATGATTCTAACTGAAATAAGTCACACAGAAAAAGAAACATCATAAGATATCAGTAATACACGGAATGTAAACTTGGCTACACAGGAACTGAATTACAGAACAGAACAGGGTCTCAAATTTAGAAAACCAACTTATGCTTGTTTAAGGGTAAAGGTGAGTTGGGGTGCTGCATAAAACCAGAGATTGAAATGAGCACAGATAAAGTTCCTTAAGCCAAATATGGAATAGACAAGAGCTACTCCTTGCTCAACGAAATGGACTCAACACCGCATATTAAACGCCTAAGAATGTACCTGACTCTTAAGTATCTTAAAACCTATGGATTGCTATGTCTCCGAAAGAGAATCAAGCATGTGTACAGGGACATAAACGCAGCAGTGATAGGATTGGAGAGGTTCGGTGAGCAAATGAAGACCCTTTGAAGTCATATTGCATGGTACCCATTCCACGGGTTTCAACTACCCAGGTTTAAGGTATTCTTCCTTCAGCTAAAACATGCATGTGGAACCTAGAGTATGATCAACCATGTGATCGGGAGACGTGTTCAAATATGTCTCAGTTTTCGTACCCTGGTACTCGGGTGCAACATTCCAGACGCTTTACTAACACTCTCCCGACTTGGAGAGTCAGTCCCTTTAACCTCCTGTTTGGCCCAGTTTGCAATTTCTGCGGAAGATGAACAGGAATAGCGAGAACCAATGAGAGACTAGCTGGAGGTGTCTGGACGGGCAAATTTAACTCTCATTTCCCACCAGGAAGAGGAAAGAACCAAAGGCTCAGCGTGCCGTGCCGGAACCAGATTAGGGCCTGAAGCCATCCTGCGGTGTTGTGGCCAGCTCACAAGAAAGCGAGTTGAAGAAAGGAGCTCAGGGGCACTGTAATTCACAAACCTGCAGAGTTATAAATGACAGCTATCGTCCAAAAATATACTGAAGTAAGGCTGCCAAGAGGACTTGAAAGCGGGGCAGAATTGCAGGAAACCGATTTCAGGAGGTAGACTGGAATTGCATTGAAAGCATAGGAAAAGAGGCAGAACGTCCACAATGATGCACTTGGCCAAAAAGGGCGTATGCGTTTTTTCCTGAATATATTCAGGAAAAAACGCATACGCCCTTTTTGGCCAACCAAGCAAGCTTGCAAAGGAAATCTGCACTACAATGAAGTCTCACTTCCCCCCGGTCAAAAGGGCCATCTGAAAAAAGTGTAAAATCCAGAAAGGCAGGACAGGCCATGGAGAACTGGGAGCCTTGTTATGCTGATGGGCGGGATGTAAATTGCCAACAGACACTCGGGAGAAGTGTATGGTGTTTCCTGAAACATCTAAAAAACAAAGCAACAGAGCCTAGGGCACTTCCACTTATGGTCCTATAGCTTAGGGAAATTAAAATCAAAAAGATACAGCCACCCCAATGTTTGGGACGCCTCTGTTTACAAGAACCTCGTTTACTGTACAAGTTCAATATCATAGAAAGTGAAAAATGGATAAAGAACTTGTGGTACTTACGTACAATGCAGTATCACTCAGCAGTGAAATCTATGTCATCAGGCCCGTAGCAGCACAATGAGTGCATTCAGGTACGATGATTCTAACTGAAATAAGTCACACAGAAAAAGAAACATCATAAGATATCAGTAATACACGGAATGTAAACTTGGCTACACAGGAACTGAATTACAGAACAGAACAGGGTCTCAAATTTAGAAAACCAACTTATGCTTGTTTAAGGGTAAAGGTGAGTTGGGGTGCTGCATAAAACCAGAGATTGAAATGAGCACAGATAAAGTTCCTTAAGCCAAATATGGAATAGACAAGAGCTACTCCTTGCTCAACGAAATGGACTCAACACCGCATATTAAACGCCTAAGAATGTACCTGACTCTTAAGTATCTTAAAACCTATGGATTGCTATGTCTCCGAAAGAGAATCAAGCATGTGTACAGGGACATAAACGCAGCAGTGATAGGATTGGAGAGGTTCGGTGAGCAAATGAAGACCCTTTGAAGTCATATTGCATGGTACCCATTCCACGGGTTTCAACTACCCAGGTTTAAGGTATTCTTCCTTCAGCTAAAACATGCATGTGGAACCTAGAGTATGATCAACCATGTGATCGGGAGACGTGTTCAAATATGTCTCAGTTTTCGTACCCTGGTACTCGGGTGCAACATTCCAGACGCTTTACTAACACTCTCCCGACTTGGAGAGTCAGTCCCTTTAACCTCCTGTTTGGCCCAGTTTGCAATTTCTGCGGAAGATGAACAGGAATAGCGAGAACCAATGAGAGACTAGCTGGAGGTGTCTGGACGGGCAAATTTAACTCTCATTTCCCACCAGGAAGAGGAAATAACCAAAGGCTCAGCGTGCCGTGCCGGAACCAGATTAGGGCCTGAAGCCATCCTGCGGTGTTGCGGCCAGCTCACAAGAAAGCGAGTTGAAGAAAGGAGCTCAGGGGCACTGTAATTCACAAACCTGCAGAGTTATAAATGACAACTATCGTCCAAAAATATACTGAAGTAAGGCTGCCAAGAGGACTTGAAAGCGGGGCAGAATTGCAGGAAACCAATTTCAGGAGGTAGACTGGAATTGCATTGAAAGCATAGGAAAAGAGGCAGAACGTCCACAATGATGCACTTGGCCAAAAAGGGCGTATGCGTTTTTTCCTGAATATATTCAGGAAAAAACGCATACGCCCTTTTTGGCCAACCAAGCAAGCTTGCAAAGGAAATCTGCACTACAATGAAGTCTCACTGCCCCCCGGTCAAAAGGGCCATCTGAAAAAAGTGTAAAATCCAGAAAGGCAGGACAGGCCATGGAGAACTGGGAGCCTTGTTATGCTGATGGGCGGGATGTAAATTGCCAACAGACACTCGGGAGAAGTGTATGGTGTTTCCTGAAACATCTAAAAAACAAAGCAACAGAGCCTAGGGCACTTCCACTTATGGTCCTATAGCTTAGGGAAATTAAAATCAAAAAGATACAGCCACCCCAATGTTTGGGACGCCTCTGTTTACAAGAACCTCGTTTACCGTACAAGTTCAATATCACAGAAAGTGAAAAATGGATAAAGAACTTGTGGTACTTACGTACAATGCAGTATCACTCAGCAGTGAAATCTATGTCATCAGGCCCGTAGCAGCACAATGAGTGGATTCAGGTACGATGATTCTAACTGAAATAAGTCACACAGAAAAAGAAACATCATAAGATATCAGTAATACACGGAATGTAAACTTGGCTACACAGGAACTGAATTACAGAACAGAACAGGGTCTCAAATTTAGAAAACCAACTTATGCTTGTTTAAGGGTAAAGGTGAGTTGGGGTGCTGCATAAAACCAGAGATTGAAATGAGCACAGATAAAGTTCCTTAAGCCAAATATGGAATAGACAAGAGCTACTCCTTGCTCAACGAAATGGACTCAACACCGCATATTAAACGCCTAAGAATGTACCTGACTCTTAAGTATCTTAAAACCTATGGATTGCTATGTCTCCGAAAGAGAATCAAGCATGTGTACAGGGACATAAACGCAGCAGTGATAGGATTGGAGAGGTTCGGTGAGCAAATGAAGACCCTTTGAAGTCATATTGCATGGTACCCATTCCACGGGTTTCAACTACCCAGGTTTAAGGTATTCTTCCTTCAGCTAAAACATGCATGTGGAACCTAGAGTATGATCAACCATGTGATCGGGAGACGTGTTCAAATATGTCTGAGTTTTCGTACCCTGGTACTCGGGTGCAACATTCCAGACGCTTTACTAACACTCTCCCGACTTGGAGAGTCAGTCCCTTTAACCTCCTGTTTGGCCCAGTTTGCAATTTCTGCGGAAGATGAACAGGAATAGCGAGAACCAATGAGAGACTAGCTGGAGGTGTCTGGACGGGCAAATTTAACTCTCATTTCCCACCAGGAAGAGGAAATAACCAAAGGCTCACCATGCCGTGCCGGAACCAGATTAGGGCCTGAAGCCATCCTGCGGTGTTGCGGCCAGCTCACAAGAAAGCGAGTTGAAGAAAGGAGCTCAGGGGCACTGTAATTCACAAAACTGCAGAGTTATAAATGACAACTATCGTCCAAAAATATACTGAAGTAAGGCTGCCAAGAGGACTTGAAAGCGGGGCAGAATTGCAGGAAACCGATTTCAGGAGGTAGACTGGAATTGCATTGAAAGCATAGGAAAAGAGGCAGAACGTCCACAATGATGCACTTGGCCAAAAAGGGCATATGCGTTTTTTCCTGAATATATTCAGGAAAAAACGCATACGCCCTTCTTGGCCAACCAAGCAAGCTTGCAAAGGAAATCTGCACTACAATGAAGTCTCACTGCCCCCCGGTCAAAAGGGCCATCTGAAAAAAGTGTAAAATCCAGAAAGGCAGGACAGGCCATGGAGAACTGGGAGCCTTGTTATGCTGATGGGCGGGATGTCAATTGCCAACAGACACTCGGGAGAAGTGTATGGTGTTTCCTGAAACATCTAAAAAACAAAGCAACAGAGCCTAGGGCACTTCCACTTATGGTCCTATAGCTTAGGGAAATTAAAATCAAAAAGATACAGCCACCCCAATGTTTGGGACGCCTCTGTTTACAAGAACCTCGTTTACCGTACAAGTTCAATATCACAGATAGTGAAAAATGGATAAAGAACTTGTGGTACTTACGTACAATGCAGTATCACTCAGCAGTGAAATCTATGTCATCAGGCCCGTAGCAGCACAATGAGTGGATTCAGGTACGATGATTCTAACTGAAATAAGTCACACAGAAAAAGAAACATCATAAGATATCAGTAATACACGGAATGTAAACTTGGCTACACAGGAACTGAATTACAGAACAGAACAGGGTCTCAAATTTAGAAAACCAACTTATGCTTGTTTAAGGGTAAAGGTGAGTTGGGGTGCTGCATAAAACCAGAGATTGAAATGAGCACAGATAAAGTTCCTTAAGCCAAATATGGAATAGACAAGAGCTACTCCTTGCTCAACGAAATGGACTCAACACCGCAAATTAAACGCCTAAGAATGTACCTGACTAGTAAGTATCTTAAAACCTATGGATTGCTATGTCTCCATAAGAGAATCAAGCGTGTGTACAGGGGCATAAACGCAGCAGTGATAGGATTGGAGAGGTTCGGTGAGCAAATGAAGACCCTTTGAAGTCATATTGCATGGTACCCATTCCACGGGTTTCAACTACCCAGGTTTAAGGTATTTTTCATTCAGCTAAAACATGCATGTGGAACCCAGAGTATGATCAACCGTGTGAACGGGAGACGTGTTCAAATATGTCTCAGTTTTCGTACCCTGGTACTCGGGTGCAACATTCCAGACGCTTTGCTAAAACTCTCCCGACTTGGAGAGTCAGTCCCTTTAACCTCCTGTTTGGTCCAGTTTGCAATTTCTGCGGAAGATGAACAGGAATAGCGAGAACCAATGAGAGACTAGCTGGAGGTGTCTGGACGGGCAAATTTAACTCTCATTTCCCACCAGGAAGAGGAAAGAACCAAAGGCTCAGCGTGCCGTGCCGGAACCAGATTAGGGCCTGAAGCCATCCTGCGGTGTTGCGGCCAGCTCACCAGAAAACGAGTTGAAGAAAGGAGCTCAGGGGCACTGTAATTCACAAACCTGCAGAGTTATAAATGACAACTATCGTCCAAAAATATACTGAAGTAAGGCTGCCAAGAGGACTTGAAAGCGGGGCAGAATTGCAGGAAACCGATTTCAGGAGGTAGACTGGAATTGCATTGAAAGCATAGGAAAAGAGGCAGAACGTCCACAATGATGCACTTGGCCAAAAAGGGCGTATGCGTTTTTTCCTGAATATATTCAGGAAAAAACGCATACGCCCTTTTTGGCCAACCAAGCAAGCTTGCAAAGGAAATCTGCACTACAATGAAGTCTCACTTCCCCCAGGTCAAAAGGGCCATCTGAAAAAAGTGTAAAATCCAGAAAGGCAGGACAGGCCATGGAGAACTGGGAGCCTTGTTATGCTGATGGGCGGGATGTAAGTTGCCAACAGACACTCGGGAGAAGTGTATGGTGTTTCCTGAAACGTCTATAAAACAAAGCAACAGAGCCTAGGGCACTTCCACTTATGGTCCTATAGCTTAGGGAAATTAAAATCAAAAAGATACAGCCACCCCAATGTTTGGGACGCCTCTGTTTACAAGAACCTCGTTTACCGTACAAGTTCAATATCACAGAAAGTGAAAAATGGATAAAGAACTTGTGGTACTTACGTACAATGCAGTATCACTCAGCAGTGAAATCTATGTCATCAGGCCCGTAGCAGCACAATGAGTGGATTCAGGTACGATGATTCTAACTGAAATAAGTCACACAGAAAAAGAAACATCATAAGATATCAGTAATACACGGAATGTAAACTTGGCTACACAGGAACTGAATTACAGAACAGAACAGGGTCTCAAATTTAGAAAACCAACTTATGCTTGTTTAAGGGTAAAGGTGAGTTGGGGTGCTGCATAAAACCAGAGATTGAAATGAGCACAGATAAAGTTCCTTAAGCCAAATATGGAATAGACAAGAGCTACTCCTTGCTCAACGAAATGGACTCAACACCGCATATTAAACGCCTAAGAATGTACCTGACTCTTAAGTATCTTAAAACCTATGGATTGCTATGTCTCCGAAAGAGAATCAAGCATGTGTACAGGGACATAAACGCAGCAGTGATAGGATTGGAGAGGTTCGGTGAGCAAATGAAGACCCTTTGAAGTCATATTGCATGGTACCCATTCCACGGGTTTCAACTACCCAGGTTTAAGGTATTCTTCCTTCAGCTAAAACATGCATGTGGAACCTAGAGTATGATCAACCATGTGATCGGGAGACGTGTTCAAATATGTCTGAGTTTTCGTACCCTGGTACTCGGGTGCAACATTCCAGACGCTTTACTAACACTCTCCCGACTTGGAGAGTCAGTCCCTTTAACC
This sequence comes from Globicephala melas, assembly GCF_963455315.2. NCBI lineage: Eukaryota > Metazoa > Chordata > Mammalia > Artiodactyla > Delphinidae > Globicephala > Globicephala melas. The sequence goes on along the minus strand of NW_027207279.1, from coordinate 4,671 downwards.
TCCTGTTTGGCCCAGTTTGCAATTTCTGCGGAAGATGAACAGGAATAGCGAGAACCAATGAGAGACTAGCTGGAGGTGTCTGGACGGGCAAATTTAACTCTCATTTCCCACCAGGAAGAGGAAATAACCAAAGGCTCACCATGCCGTGCCGGAACCAGATTAGGGCCTGAAGCCATCCTGCGGTGTTGCGGCCAGCTCACAAGAAAGCGAGTTGAAGAAAGGAGCTCAGGGGCACTGTAATTCACAAAACTGCAGAGTTATAAATGACAACTATCGTCCAAAAATATACTGAAGTAAGGCTGCCAAGAGGACTTGAAAGCGGGGCAGAATTGCAGGAAACCGATTTCAGGAGGTAGACTGGAATTGCATTGAAAGCATAGGAAAAGAGGCAGAACGTCCACAATGATGCACTTGGCCAAAAAGGGCATATGCGTTTTTTCCTGAATATATTCAGGAAAAAACGCATACGCCCTTCTTGGCCAACCAAGCAAGCTTGCAAAGGAAATCTGCACTACAATGAAGTCTCACTGCCCCCCGGTCAAAAGGGCCATCTGAAAAAAGTGTAAAATCCAGAAAGGCAGGACAGGCCATGGAGAACTGGGAGCCTTGTTATGCTGATGGGCGGGATGTCAATTGCCAACAGACACTCGGGAGAAGTGTATGGTGTTTCCTGAAACATCTAAAAAACAAAGCAACAGAGCCTAGGGCACTTCCACTTATGGTCCTATAGCTTAGGGAAATTAAAATCAAAAAGATACAGCCACCCCAATGTTTGGGACGCCTCTGTTTACAAGAACCTCGTTTACCGTACAAGTTCAATATCACAGATAGTGAAAAATGGATAAAGAACTTGTGGTACTTACGTACAATGCAGTATCACTCAGCAGTGAAATCTATGTCATCAGGCCCGTAGCAGCACAATGAGTGGATTCAGGTACGATGATTCTAACTGAAATAAGTCACACAGAAAAAGAAACATCATAAGATATCAGTAATACACGGAATGTAAACTTGGCTACACAGGAACTGAATTACAGAACAGAACAGGGTCTCAAATTTAGAAAACCAACTTATGCTTGTTTAAGGGTAAAGGTGAGTTGGGGTGCTGCATAAAACCAGAGATTGAAATGAGCACAGATAAAGTTCCTTAAGCCAAATATGGAATAGACAAGAGCTACTCCTTGCTCAACGAAATGGACTCAACACCGCAAATTAAACGCCTAAGAATGTACCTGACTAGTAAGTATCTTAAAACCTATGGATTGCTATGTCTCCATAAGAGAATCAAGCGTGTGTACAGGGGCATAAACGCAGCAGTGATAGGATTGGAGAGGTTCGGTGAGCAAATGAAGACCCTTTGAAGTCATATTGCATGGTACCCATTCCACGGGTTTCAACTACCCAGGTTTAAGGTATTTTTCATTCAGCTAAAACATGCATGTGGAACCCAGAGTATGATCAACTGTGTGAACGGGAGACGTGTTCAAATATGTCTCAGTTTTCGTACCCTGGTACTCGGGTGCAACATTCCAGACGCTTTGCTAAAACTCTCCCGACTTGGAGAGTCAGTCCCTTTAACCTCCTGTTTGGTCCAGTTTGCAATTTCTGCGGAAGATGAACAGGAATAGCGAGAACCAATGAGAGACTAGCTGGAGGTGTCTGGACGGGCAAATTTAACTCTCATTTCCCACCAGGAAGAGGAAAGAACCAAAGGCTCAGCGTGCCGTGCCGGAACCAGATTAGGGCCTGAAGCCATCCTGCGGTGTTGCGGCCAGCTCACCAGAAAACGAGTTGAAGAAAGGAGCTCAGGGGCACTGTAATTCACAAACCTGCAGAGTTATAAATGACAACTATCGTCCAAAAATATACTGAAGTAAGGCTGCCAAGAGGACTTGAAAGCGGGGCAGAATTGCAGGAAACCGATTTCAGGAGGTAGACTGGAATTGCATTGAAAGCATAGGAAAAGAGGCAGAACGTCCACAATGATGCACTTGGCCAAAAAGGGCGTATGCGTTTTTTCCTGAATATATTCAGGAAAAAACGCATACGCCCTTTTTGGCCAACCAAGCAAGCTTGCAAAGGAAATCTGCACTACAATGAAGTCTCACTTCCCCCAGGTCAAAAGGGCCATCTGAAAAAAGTGTAAAATCCAGAAAGGCAGGACAGGCCATGGAGAACTGGGAGCCTTGTTATGCTGATGGGCGGGATGTAAGTTGCCAACAGACACTCGGGAGAAGTGTATGGTGTTTCCTGAAACGTCTATAAAACAAAGCAACAGAGCCTAGGGCACTTCCACTTATGGTCCTATAGCTTAGGGAAATTAAAATCAAAAAGATACAGCCACCCCAATGTTTGGGACGCCTCTGTTTACAAGAACCTCGTTTACCGTACAAGTTCAATATCACAGAAAGTGAAAAATGGATAAAGAACTTGTGGTACTTACGTACAATGCAGTATCACTCAGCAGTGAAATCTATGTCATCAGGCCCGTAGCAGCACAATGAGTGGATTCAGGTACGATGATTCTAACTGAAATAAGTCACACAGAAAAAGAAACATCATAAGATATCAGTAATACACGGAATGTAAACTTGGCTACACAGGAACTGAATTACAGAACAGAACAGGGTCTCAAATTTAGAAAACCAACTTATGCTTGTTTAAGGGTAAAGGTGAGTTGGGGTGCTGCATAAAAACAGAGATTGAAATGAGCACAGATAAAGTTCCTTAAGCCAAATATGGAATAGACAAGAGCTACTCCTTGCTCAACGAAATGGACTCAACACCGCATATTAAACGCCTAAGAATGTACCTGACTCTTAAGTATCTTAAAACCTATGGATTGCTATGTCTCCGAAAGAGAATCAAGCATGTGTACAGGGACATAAACGCAGCAGTGATAGGATTGGAGAGGTTCGGTGAGCAAATGAAGACCCTTTGAAGTCATATTGCATGGTACCCATTCCACGGGTTTCAACTACCCAGGTTTAAGGTATTCTTCCTTCAGCTAAAACATGCATGTGGAACCTAGAGTATGATCAACCATGTGATCGGGAGACGTGTTCAAATATGTCTCAGTTTTCGTACCCTGGTACTCGGGTGCAACATTCCAGACGCTTTACTAACACTCTCCCGACTTGGAGAGTCAGTCCCTTTAACCTCCTGTTTGGCCCAGTTTGCAATTTCTGCGGAAGATGAACAGGAATAGCGAGAACCAATGAGAGACTAGCTGGAGGTGTCTGGACGGGCAAATTTAACTCTCATTTCCCACCAGGAAGAGGAGTTAAACAAAGGCTCAGCATGCCGTGCCGGAACCAGATTAGGGCCTGAAGTCATCCTGCGGTGTTGCGGCCAGCTCACAAGAAAGCGAGTTGAAGAAAGGAGCTCAGGGTCACTGTAATTCACAAACCTGCAGAGTTATAAATGACAACTATCGTCCAAAAATATACTGAAGTAAGGCTGCCAAGAGGACTTGAAAGTGGGGCAGAATTGCAGGAAACCGATTTCAGGAGGTAGACTGGAATTGCATTGAAAGCATAGGAAAAGAGGCAGAACGTCCACAATGATGCACTTGGCCAAAAAGTGCGTATGCGTTTTTTCCTGAATATATTCAGGAAAAAACGCATACGCCCTTTTTGGCCAACCAAGCAAGCTTGCAAATGAAATCTGCACTACAATGAAGTCTCACTTCCCCCCGGTCAAAAGGGCCATCTGAAAAAAGTGTAAAATCCAGAAAGGCAGGACAGGCCATGGAGAACTGGGAGCCTTGTTATGCTGATGGGCGGGATGTAAATTGCCAACAGACACTCGGGAGAAGTGTATGGTGTTTCCTGAAACATCTAAAAAACAAAGCAACAGAGCCTAGGGCACTTCCACTTATGGTCCTATAGCTTAGGGAAATTAAAATCAAAAAGACACAGCCACCCCAATGTTTGGGACGCCTCTGTTTACAAGAACCTCGTTTACCGTACAAGTTCAATATCACAGAAAGTGAAAAATCGATAAAGAACTTGTGGTACTTACGTACAATGCAGTATCACTCAGCAATGAAATCTATGTTATCAGGCCCGTAGTAGCACAATGAATGGATTCAGGTACGATGATTCTAACTGAAATAAGTCACACAGAAAAACAAACATCATAAGATATCACTAATACACGGAATGTAAACTTGGCTACACAGGAACTGAATTCCAAAACAGAATAGGGTCTCAAATTTAGAAAACCAACTTATGCTTGCTTAAGGGGAAAGGTGAGTTGGGGTGCTGCATAAAACCAGAGATTGAAATGAGCACAGATAAAGTTCCTTAAGCCAAATATGGAATAGACAAGAGCTACTCCTTGCTCAACGAAATGGACTCAACACCCCATATTAAACGCTTAAGAATGTACCTGACTAGTAAGTATCTTAAAACCTATGGATTGCTATTTCTCCCTAGAGAATCAAGCGTGTGTACAGGGGCATTAACGCAGCACTGATAGGATTGGACAGGTTCGGTGAGCAGATGAAGACCCTATAAAGTCATATTGCATGGTACCCATTCCACGGGTTTCAACTACCCACTTTTAAGGTATTCTTCCTTCAGCGAAAACATGCATGTGGAACCCAGAGTATGATCAACCGTGTGAACGGGAGACGTGTTCAAATATGTCTCAGTTTTCCTCCCCTGG